>NC_040881.3:4900087-4992587 GCF_900634795.4 Betta splendens
TCTCTCTCTCCCCTCTCTCTCCCCCCCCGAGGACTCTCTCTCCCCTCCGTCTCCCTCCCCTCCCTCTCCTCGCTTACCCGCCCACTCTCTTCTCTCTCATCTCTTCCTCTCTCTCCTCGAATCTCCTCTCTCTCTCCTCCTCCTCTCTCTCGCCTCCTCTCCTTCTCATCCCATCGCCACATCCTCTCCCCTCCCCTTCTCTCTCTGCTCTCCTCCTCGTCCTTCTCTCTCTCAGCCCTCGTCTCTCTCCTCTCTCGTCTCCTCTCTCTCTCTCCCTCTCTCTCTCTCCCTCTCTCTCCGCCGTCTCTCTCGCGTGTGTCCATGTGGTCACCAGCAGGCGCTCTAAATTGGCAATCCTGTGAGAACTCCCCCCACTCGCGTTCACGGCGCTCCTCTAATCATCGCGTTGTTAAGACTGAGAAACGACTATTGACGATGCAAAGCGCTCGCTGGGCGGCGGCTGACCTGCTTTTGCGGCGGCAAAATTTGCATTTACAGCCGAGGACGGCGCGATGAATGGAACCGCCGCTGATGTCGCAGACTGTGTCTCTTTAAAGAACCACTGCTTGAAATATTGATGCACCCATATTGCAATTAAACCCAGTAAGTCCTGCTCCGCAGCATCTATCACTGTGGAGGATTTCATAACTGTTCCCGCGTGTGTCCTGCTCAGGTTTCCCTGAGTAATTGGTGTAAAATCTTTCTTGTTCACTGTATTTGGGTGACAGCTTGTCGATGACGCCTGACACTTCCTCCTTTAGCTGCCGGCGTTTGTAATCCGCACAAGTCTTCCTCCGCAGCGTTTTGGCGGAGAATTGTGTGGAGGTCAGGATTCTCGGGCTGTCAGTCGCGCACTGGCAGGATTTGTTTGGTGAATAGAAGCCCGAACAAACAGCAGAGAGGTTCACACAGAAACAGGGGGACTTCACGGGAAGCGGGAGGCAGGTGTCTGCATCCATCACGGCCACCGCGGCTCAGAGGAAGTGTTTGACACCAGTATAGAGTAATTAAGGTTGTGATAGAACTACGTTAGTTGTCTGGGTGCAAGCGGTCCCTGCAGGCCTGGCCAGCGCAGTCTGCGTATTTGTTAAAAATAAGATATCATTAGGAAATCATTTACTTCCAAACACAAACACGCGGGGAAAAAAAGAACAGTCACGAGAATTCGACAATTTAGAAGAGATAAAAGCTGAGTCTTTCCCTGAGGGAGACAATTAGCACGAGCACAATCCTCCGTCTCTCGTCTGAAGAGTCTCTCTTAATCTCAGCAGCATTTTTCCTCCAGTTCCTCTGCTGCAGCTTAATTCACATTCCGAGCGGCACTGATCTATCGCCGGCTGGCTTTCTTGTGAAAACTTCTGTATGGATCTGGGTTTTGTGCTTTTTTTTTTTTTTTTTTGACTGACTTTGTACTGTGGAAGGTCACCAGCGGGTCGAGACCAAAAGCATTTAGAAGAGTAAACCCTGGTTCACTCACACCTTTTATTCTTGGACTGAGGGAGTTTTAACACGGACACGGCAGCGTCACCGAAACACAAGAGACTACTTCCTGTTTGATTAAGCTAAGGACAGAGAGCCCATGTTCACGTGTCTTCAGGCGTGAGAGGGTGAAGCACCGAGCCTCAGGTGCACAGGCCATTACAGGGTGAAGCAGTCGCTCCCTCAAGCCTCAAACTCCCTCCTAGTTTACTGTTCCCCGTTTTAAGTGCAAATTCTGGGGTCGCCCTCGATAAACTCGATCGGCCGGGGCAGTGGCACCGCTAACACCTGCACCCGAGGGGCTCCTGCACATCTGGATGACCCACAGAGGATTCACACGTACTCGGCTCCCGATTCAGGGGGAAAAGCTCTTTGATGTGAATCTCTGTGGAGGAAAAATGCCAATAGTGGTAATGGTTTGCCAAGTCAGCATAAAGCGCAAGGTAGAAAAAGAGGAGTGTGAAACAGTGCAAATGATACCGGTGTCACGCTGGGAAAAGCACCAGCGCTCAATTCCCCCAAGCTCCGGAGAAACAGATAAAGGCGGTGAAAAGGCTTTGTGTCAAGCTCTATTAATCCGTGGCTGTGCTTAAGAGCCGGCTGCTAAATCATCTGTGAGGGTGCAGTGGTGTAGCTCAGTGCTGATGTTGCACCTCATTCCACAGATGGGAAAACACCACAAGTGGAGCTTAGTTCCCGGTCGGAGTCTCGGCCTCCGCTCGTTGGCCCGACTCCGGTAACGAGGTCGGAGCCGCCGCTTCCTGACAGCACACTCGCAGCGTGTGATCCGATGGAGCAGGTGCAGGAGCCGGCTGTCGTCAGGACGCTGGGTCCAATTAGTGGCGCCGATGGGGGCCCGTGCGCATCGCCGGGTGTCTCACAGCGAAATTTAAACTCATGGCGTAGATGTCGGACGCAGGGATTGAGCCTGCGGGTGGAACGTCCTGTCAGCGCCGGTCGTGATCACAGGTGAAGCATCCGAGGAGCCTTCAGGACTCATGGCTGCTAATGGCCCCATGCAAATCCAAAGAGGACAGTTTTACCATGCGCCACCAGCACCTGTCCTTCAACAGAGACATCACGTCCCACTCATTTGGAACTAAATTAATGTATTTTAAAATCAATACAAAACTCTCTCCGAGGTCCCCTGTCTGCCCCCTCCGTCTAAGAATATGTAATCAGAGGCAACGCTGCTCACAAATTGAGTGCTAAATGGATCGTATTACACTGCATTGGTGTAGTTTGAGTAAAATTATCTGTTCGTGTTTGTCTGTCAGTAAAAAGACAACTCAGGTCTCCATTTAAAACCCAGCGAGCTGCTATGAATAATTCAGGGCCACAACAATAAAGTGACAATGTGCAGACTTTTCTGGGGAACTTAATCATCTCGCAGGACTTTATATTAGACGCAGCTAAGTGAAAATCTAATCATATTAAAAGTAACACGCACATTTAAATCAGCGTCGGTGTAGTTCTGGTACATCTAGTAACTGTGGATGAGGTGGCACATTAAAGTGAGCCTTCGCTTTATGAAGGTGTCACTTCTGCTCCGCCGCTGATATTAAGTGCTTCCAAAGGCGCATTTTGACCCGACCCGAATTAGCCAAACTCCCAGGTTTGCTGAACTATACGCCTGCGCTTCCCATGAGGCTTTGGGTTTGGCACAAAGCAAAAACAATAGGGTTGAAGAAATCCTCCACTTATTCCAGCTTTGTTTGTCTGATGGTGACCCGTTTGGTATATTAGCTGAACAAAAGATGTGGAAAAAGTCTTAATATGATCCTTGAAAGGATGTCAATTATTATTTCAGTATTTCCATTCTTTGCCATTTACAAATGAAAATATTTTGAACTGAAATGTCTTTGTTTAGCGTTGTTACGTGACAAAGGCTACATGAAAAGCTTGTCATTATTTTGCTGTAAACTGTGCCCTGCTTTTACATAAATAATTCATCTGAATACTGGAGCTCCTCCGTCGGTGCCCGTCACACAGTTAAAAGCTGAAACGAGACATTGTGACCTTGACCACACAGTAATTAAAAGAGCAGGAATAGTGCACTCAAAAAAGCCAGTTCAAGCCCAGTTTGCTCCATGTGAAAACAAAGTTCCCCTGAAGGCAACAGTTATCTCCTTTATTTGTTTTATGTAGATATTTCCCATAACCATAAACTGATGAAATAGTTATTGTTAATGGGAAAATTCTCATTACCTGTGAATCAGGTATTTGAAGAAAACGCAAGCTTTATGTGTAAAATTACATTAACTTAATGGAATCTAATTGCATAACGCTGCTGACCAGGGTTGTAAAAGGTTACTTGATTTCTTTTACACATAGTATATGTTTCAGCATATGTGCAATATTTATTTATAAAAACACATAACCATTTGAAATCCAATTTTATATAGATCTTATTTGTATACTTTATTTATTTGTATATATTAGGGGCAAGAATATTTTTATGTGTTTTCTGATGAAACAGCAAGAAAAGACCAAGAGGAAATGTGACAAAGTCAAAATTATAATTGCTTTGGTCCTTAAATCCTGAGGTGTACATGTATGTAAAATCTGCATATTCCAGCTGCTAAAACCACCTCAGCACTACTACAGTTCAAAATTCTCATCTTATCCTTCGAGATGAGGTTAACAACATCACCACAAGAAATGACAAAGGCTGACTTTCAGCAGCTTCAGATTTGTTCAACAGGTGGAAAGTACAAGCTCTGAGAGAATCCTACAAGGTCAGACTTACCTGCATTTGTATTCAGGTGGCAGCTCTACAGCTTTTTAGTCCAACTGTTGGCTTTTGAGGACAGATTTATCAGTATCATTACTGCTTTGACAGAAGGTGACATGCTGTCAGATAATGTGAACTGAGCACTGACATGAAAGATGAGGTGAAGGCAATGCTGCCGTTGCCTTCAGGATCACGTATTTTGAGCTGCCCCTCGTATCCGCATCCTTTAAATGAACTAAACTAGGAGACCAAAGTCAAGCGTGTGATCTGTTTGAAATTAAATGAGAAAACATGCATTGACACTTTTCACAAAACTTGTGAAACTTCACATAAAACAATAACAGTGTCTTTTTTCCACTGGAGTCTATGAATGTCTAAAAAAACATTGTGTCCCAGGACTCAGGTGAGCATATGTTACATATGATAACAACAACAATACTGCTACATAATAGGTAAGGGAACTATGTGATACATCCTCTGGGGACCATGAATACATCTATGTTGTGTCTGTAAATGTAAATTCTGAGTGTAATGAGTGTTTTTAGGTCTGAGTGCTGCCTAGCTGGTCCTCAGCGGTGCGTTCGCCTTCTCATTGGATCCAGTGTGGCTGTGCCTCATTTATCTCCCGTCCCTTCAAACAAGCCTTTGATGACATATCCTATTAGAAACAGATGTTTGAATGAAGAAATCCCGAACGTGTGCGTTCAGAAATACGCTATTTCAAATGCACTCAATCATGTTGAGCAGAGAGGATATTACAGCAAATGTTTCTGCGGAACAGAAGATTTTTATCCATTGATTTTTGACAGAATTTCTTTATTATGTTATGTTGCGCATAGAGCGACGGTGCTTTATTTAGAGATACAGGCATATGAAAATGAAAGCACAATTGGAAACACATTAGGGGAAAGCTTAATGTTCAGTTAGTGTTGCGGCGACTCACTACAGACTAATCGCTACTGTATCATAATACTTTATTCCTCTGCAGTATTCAGTTTCTATTTCAGCTGAAGAAACGGAGTCCAACCCGTTTTAGCTAATATCAGTCACAGCGCGTGTCTGACTTCATCAGCTCAAACACGGACCGCCTGCAGTTAGAGTCCTGCCCTCAGCCTCTCAGCACCTCAGGGCAGATCACCTCTGCACTGACTCTAATTATCAAATATTCACAACAGGGTGGATACATAATAAACCAACATGTCATATGTGCTATCAATCAAAGTCTCTGCTGCAGGAAACAATAAGGACCAAGGTGATTTCCATAAAGGAGCCGTAACCGCAAGGCAGAAGCGCGCTTGTCATTCAGGCTAGCGTTTATTTAGAGCCGAACAGGAACCACCTGGCGACCGAGACACATGTCACTCACGTATCATTGGCAGTCTTACTGTACATTTCATTTCCCACTATTGATTTCCCGCTTTCCGTCGCCCGCCGCGCTCATCCACCCGTGACTGCGCGCGACGGCGGTCGAGCGAGGTCACGTTTAATCTGCGAGAGCTCGGAGAGAGAGAAGGTCCTCGATTGTTTAAACGCGTCACAATGGTCCACGAACTTCGCCAGCTTCTCGATGCGTTCATGCAACTTCATGATGCCAGACCTCATGGGCTATTTATATCATTATATATAATATAATATTATGTCAAGTGTGAAATGCAATTGAATGAGGTCCAATTGAAACAGTCTGAGCGTCAGGGAGTTGAGCCTGTGACAGAGATCCGTCCATCCGTCCATTATTCTGACCGAGTTTCAGAGGCACTGGAGCCAATTCCAGCTGTCGTTAAGAGACTACACCCTGGACAGGTGCAGGTCCATCACAGGCCCGGCGCATTAGGACAGACAAGCGCACGCCAATTAGCCCACCAGGCTGCGCGTCTGGACAGTGGGAGGAAGCCGTACAACAGTGTCATACGGACGCTAAAGCTGGCGGCTTTAATGGCGTCAGATCAGCCGACTCTGGAGAACAGTCCCCGAGGTTCCAGCCAAGTTCATGGAATGAGGACTTGAGGCTTGGTCTCGTGCGTTCCCTTAAAAACAAAGTTCAGCCAAGAGTCTGAGCTGGAGAAATGTTCATATGTACAAGGAGTCTAAGAATAAAAGCGGGCTGACAAAATATCACTCTATTTAAAGAGCACGTCATCATAATTACACACCAGCGCGACGCTGCTGTCGTTGCCTAAAAGAGACGATGATTTTCTAATCATGCCTCGTTCCCACTAGACTGTATAGCAACACCTACTCACAAAGAAGCTAACTGTCATTTAATGCTGAACAAGTGTATTAAATAAATTAAACCTGTTTCTTTTGGGGGTCGGGCCTATTAAATCACTGTAATTCTCATTTCACAGGTGGTGACAGTGTCGCGCTGACAGCTCTGTTCAGTTCGCATCTATCAAGTCACGACGGCCGAGCTGTAATAGCTCAGAAGAGGAGAATGGCACAATAGTGACATCCAAAGTTTATGTAGTGTGTAATACAGTATATTTCTTGGGCGCCCTGGGGGAGAAGGTGAACCGCAGCCGCTCCTGCACCAACCCTGTGATTGAGAAGGAGGAAGTAGCACCAATAATTCAAGTTTAATCTGAGCTGTGCAGGCGAACACACTGAACTGAACTGAGCGGCGCCACAGATTTGCTCCCAGTAGTCTAATGCTATCAAACTGCAGCCGAACACACACACACACACACACACACACACACACACACACACACACACACACACACACACACACACACAGAAAACCCTGGATATAACCTGAATTACACTGATTGCTGAAGAACCCGTTGTTGATAAGGACAGAATTGCAACAAAATTGTGTTTACATTCTGGAAGCTGAAGTCTATCTCCTGCAATAGAGCGCGTGATACACATCACGTTCAGCCGCCAGCGCGCTTGAAAGAAATCTTTGCGGATCCCGGTAAACGGAGACGGGCAGGTGCTGTAACCGTTACCATGGTGACGACGATGACAGATAAACTGGGGTTCATCCGCGGAGCTGCACGTCCAGCAACAATAACAGCAAATAAATAGTTGTTGAAGTAGTTTTGTAGTCACTTGCATGTTGATGATTGGAATCAATGAAACACTGATGGCGACAACATACTATTAAAAGTCATATGTTATATGTCTATAAAACATTAAGCAATATTGTATCTTCATTATTATAATTTTGTTTTTATGTTTTTAGTATATTTTGGGGTATTTTTTCTTGACAGCTTTAACAGATTGGACATGAAGCGTCTGTGAACTTCCGTCCCAAAGTCCCTGCACAGATGTTCATCCATCCATCTGCGTTCTTCTCTCTGGCCAGTGTCTCTGTTGGTGCCAGCGTCTCCTTTTATATGTTCTTTGACAGATTCCAAGCAGGCTGTCACACGTCTGTCTCCGTCCAGTTGCTCTGTGAGCGTGTGACTGATGGTGGGCTGATTTCTGTCCTTGTGTGTGTGAATAATCACTTTTGTCCCGCGCTGTATTTTGTTTTGTCGTATGCTCGCTGTCTTTGAGCTCAATGGGAGCTCACGGATAGACATGTTGTGAGAGGTTTGTGTTGGTGTGGCTTGAGCACTACATAAATCAGACTTTTATTTTTATTTTACACCTGTGTTCCTCCAATATCAATCTAAAACGTGAAATTAAATGTCACCCCTACTGTCAGGATGACGAGCAAAGCACATTACCTCAGGCTGTAGACGTTATCGCGTCTTAATTGTTGAATGTTTGGGTTCTAAGAGCTGGTGTACGTCTCTTTGCCCTTGGGTAATGTCGTCTCCTCTGTCCACAGCGGCTGATATACCTTGAGTTATGCTCCGTCGTGCTGCTGTGTCACATTTGGCAAGACGAACGACTGTCTAGTAGCAATATATTCATCCTCACTGTAGCCAATCCATCAGTTGTCAATAGTGTCCACAGAGCTAAGCCGGCTGCATTTCGAAGAATATGTGCGAAAGAAGCTGAATTCGTAAGGATCACACGCCAGCAAGTCTTAGGTGAGTGTCTTCACTAGAATGCAAATATGACAAAAACAGCGTGCGACACCTGAACGATTCACCTCCCAGCCTATTTAATCAAGCCACGTTTTATCGCTTAAGACGTGGATGGTAATAAAAAGCATGAAAAACAAAGGCCCTCCGGTGCATGACAGAGAATTATCGCACTCATCACACAGCTAAGTGTTAAATTTATCATTGCTGCTAAGCTCCCGCCTGCGAATAGTTTGTGTCTCTTGGTGTTTTCACTTGAAGAATATAGGAGGCATAAAATTCAATCAGCCGTGTTGTATGGAAACTCCCATCAAGCCACTCCAGACTGTGCTGGAACTACTCTGAGAGTGTTTCACTTTTATTACTGTTTATTCCTGAAAATTGGCTGCAGGCTGAATAAAGTGGAGGGGCGAGCGCCGAAACAAACAGCGAAGGCCTTATTTTCCCAGTTAAAAGAAGCGAGTGGGAGGCAGCGCGGCCTCTCGCGGGCTTCAAATGCGCAGCTTCAGAGTCAAGAACCGCGGTGGAGCTGCCGTTCGAAGCCTTTGATAGGACACCGGAGGTTGGCTGAGCGCGTCTGTGGAAGGACACAAGACAACGCTGTAAAATAAGCAGACATAAAAACAGTTTAATGGCGCCTTAGAAGCTGCTAATAAGGTACAATAGATAAATCACTGACTCTGGCTGTTTCCAGCAAAATGAGAGAAAGAGGATGGAGATAATAGCTGATTATTTCAAGTCACTGGCAGTTCCTGAATAATTCAAGTACGAGAACAGTCACGATAATGGAGCGTTTCACACATTAGGTCTAAATAGCCTGCTCTTTGTTTGTTTGTGCCATTCATTCATTTCCTAAAGTGATGTTTAAAAGTCACATTATTCATCCCATGCAAATGACAGCGCTATCAGCAGCATTTCATTACTGCGTTTACTTTGCCCCCTCTCATCGCAGAGATGCCCTGACAATTGCGAAATACATGCCGTTTAAATATTGTAATGACCTGACTGCTCTAAACGTAGACTTTTCAGTGAAACTATTGTCTGTTCCTGTTTCCTGACTGACAGGAGGCTGCAGGTGAGGCTGGGCAGCATCACATGTGGCACCCGCACCTTCAGCACCGGCGCACCACAGGGCTCCGTCCTCTCCCCACCGCTCTTCTCCCTCCAAACTAATGGCTGCACCTCAGGGAACCCGTCTGTGAAACCCCTGAAGTAGAGTATGCAGACAACAGGACCGTCACTGGGCAGACAGGAAGTGGAGCAGCTGGTCCAGTGGCGCAGTCAGAACCAGCTGGAGCTCCACACGCTCATGACTGTGGAGATGATGGTGGAGCTTAGGAGGAACCGCCTGCCCCCCACCACAACTCTCCATTCACATAGAGCAAAGACTCATGGTGCAATAACCCTATGTGATATACTGTGCTGTTAACTTATGTAACAGCACATGTTAAATTGTAATAAATATTTGAATAATTCATGTTCATCAAGAGAAGGAGACAGAGCAAATGTAATTCAAGCCAGTAGGTCACGAAAATTCAGCTCCTCCTCCTGCTGCTTTGTACAGGCGGGCTCATTACTTTAGTGCTTTTCTGTCCCATCGGCAAAGTGTTAGTGAAGCTGCATCTGTTGTTTTATAAAGGATTAAATTACCACAACATGATGAGACAAGGTGTAAGAAGAGCTCGCTGTGAGCAGGATTCGAACCCGCGCGGGGAGACCCCATTGGATTTCGAGTCCAACGCTTTAACCACTCAGCCATCACAGCCCTGAAGAACACTCACATTCACTTACTCTCGCTGCTGTCACCTGAAGGCACCGCACAAAGTTTAGTTCATATAAAACAGAACACGGCCAGTGATTAATGAGAAAACCCCCACTGACTCACATGCAGTGTCTGCCGCAACCGGATGGATTCCTCCTAAAGGTCGCGTCCTTCTCTGCGTGTGATGCTGATTGTGGGCGCAGCGGAGAAGAGCTGATCAGTCAAAGCACACGTCCAGTCAGCGAAATGTTCCTAATCTCCTAAAACCTCTTTTAGTAAATGTCCTGAGCATGCCGAGGTCAAAAGCAAGCGGGTCAAACTGCACAGAAACAAAGACCGTTTTCAGGAAGAGACACTTTAGAGCAGAGTGTTACATAAAGATGTTCCATAAGAACTCGGCAGAATGTGGGACACTTATGACAGGGCATTAGTTTAAAACTTAAATCCCACAGCAGGCAGCTCTGCGAGCGCTGTGTCAGGAGGTTTACTGCACAAAATGGCAGTGTTAGGTTCCTATAAGGTGTCGCTGATCCCTTCTCACAGCTCACACTGTGAGATGGAAACTTACTGTACCCTCACTGTACTTCTGAGTTTTTTAGGGACACATTTGGAGCTTCCAGCGGAGCAGATGTTCGGCTGATATCATAAAAGTCACTTATCATAAAGTAGTTTATCCTTCCCCACCTCACGGATTAAATGGAACAGTAGTAATAGCAGGAATTTTCTAATTGTGTTTAGCATAAAACATACAAACTGAGAAAGCTAAAAAGTGTTATATGGTTAGATTAAGACTGCAGTAAGTAGACATTTATCTAATGAAACGCTTTCAGTTTAAACTGTGGTCCTTATTGAGCAGTCAATCATAGAAGATCCAAGCTGTGGTCTTACTGGCTCCTTTGCCAGCAGCTTATCGCCTTTGAAAGCTTTGTGTGCTCTATATTTCCTCCTCAGTAACAGCAGACCTGCCTTTGGAATCAGTGAAATGCCTTTGAAAGTTCTGATGGAGTTGAAACGATAACAATGAAATAGCAAAGGGGCCAGACTGCTGTGTGAGAATGTTCATGCAAATCCTGTGAAGTTAAGATATTTGGCCCCGGTGCAGGTAACGGGTTTTGTTTGCCTGCGACTCAGCGTGACCTTCCCTCGTTCCTCAGAGGACACATCAACAACAACCAGCACCTTCGATCTCAGGGATTAGCGTTGTATCTTATGTACGACCATGTCAGAAGTACACAATGCGAAGTCACGCCTCTGCGCCATCGTGTCCCCCGATGCCGGCAAAGAATGCAAACATCACATTTAACTCGCGTTTGTGTCAACATCGTCTCCATGCGCGGCCGCAGGACGCCTGGCGGCGGGAGCCGCAGTGGCCGTGTTGCTGTCAGATCTCTGGGATTGGCCGGTGGATGCTGGTTTTCAGCAGCCTCCACTTCCTGCCAGGCTGTTTGCCGGTTACCACGGAAATGAGGATACACTAAGTCTCCCTGGAGCCCGAGCTGCAGAATCACTGAACACGTTGCCAGAGCTGATTTCATTTGACTCCATGTGTTCCCTCTTGTTGTGTGTGAGGACGTAAAAGTTCCCTCTGGAGAAATGTTGGTGGCAGCATTGGCTGTTATTTTCCAGTGAACTATAAATCACCCATAAGCTACGACCAGTCTGGAGAAAGTTCAACACAAGGGGGCTCATTTTGGGACGCGCACTGTTCCTCCTGAAGCCCACGCGTGCACCTGCGTCACGCGCGGCTGACTTTGATTCAGCTAATTTGTTCACTGACTCGCGTCCGAGTCCCACCGCAAAACAAGAGTCTGAGGAGCGCCTTGGAGAAAGAGCCAGAGATAAACTGAATCCGCTGCTCCACAGCGAGCGAGAGAACAACTCTGCGAGCACTGCAGCATGCAGGCCCTTCAGTCTTTAGCCTAATTAATTTTCCCATGATGCAACAGTGCGGCGCTCATGTCATTTGTAATCCCATAAAATTGAGGCGAGCCTTTTTCTCCAACGAGTCGAAGTGTGTGAGCTGCGTAACTGACACAACTTCAGACACGCCTCGTTCGTTTCTGCAGTGAGATTTCACCTAGTACTTCAAAAACAGCGTGAAAGAGAAACATTCCTTCAGAAACAGTGCAAGTGTAGCAAACTACACACAGGACCAATGTTTTCATTATTGTCACGTGGAGTAATTGCAATTTGAGTCTCCGGTTAATAAAGAAAATAAGGAACATTTAACCAGCTATAAAATAAATCTCCCTGAAGAGAAGCTTCTCGTTTTTTCCATCCCGCGGTGACTGGTGTTGGACATCAAAGCAAAATCCAATTACGAACTGTTGGGTGAATTAAACACCAGCCTTTCTTCTTATGTCCCTCTTCCTTAATTCATACCTCTTCAGGCTGGTTTTGAAGCAGCGTTCTCATGTTAAAGCTATACTTAACTCGCAGTTTAAAGAGGACGTTCTCAGCTTAAGTCTGTTATTATTTCATTTGTCAGCTCATTATATGTTCACCCAGGATTTTACTTATACTGCAGTACACATCCTTTTTGCATTAGTTGCTGCTTTTAAGCGTTTGTAAGTTGTTTTTTCAGAGCGGTCTATGTTGTGTAATCACCTGCGTACGTGTCTCTGACGTGTCTCCACCCTGTTCTGTTGCATGTTCACTGCTATTCATTGTTCAGAGGAAATAAAGGTTTTAGCCGCGTTGTTCTTATAGTTATTTAAATTGTTGGGTGATTTTATTGTATTTAAAAATGCAAATCTGTAAAATGTGAAATGAAAATAAGGGAAATTGCAACTTAATATTTTATTTTGAAAGGGTCAAAAAGGGTCCAAAAAGATACAAATGCCTCGTTAGTCCCCTCTATTGTCTGGCTGTGGCCCTTGGGCAGTAGCCCCTTCCCTCTAATGCTTCGTACCCTCCATAAGGGAGAACACGGACGCCATGAAGCTTTATTTGATCATAGCAGCACCTGGTTCCAGCTCCTTCCTCCCTGTTCACTCTTACTGAAGGCAAGAGGCCAAAGAGCTGCTCGAGGACGGACAGCCGCCGTCTGAATGTAGCATTACCACAGTTATTGTCCCACAAGAAATGACTTTTGATGTTTACCATTTTACTAAAATGTAATGCGCTGTCTTCATATTCCACCTTTGTTTATTTGGCCGGTTATGAAATGTTACATCTGTATATGCATTTTTATTTGTGTTAGCGATGAGTTCTCAGTCTGACAGGTCTGCACGCCGCTCATGGGAATCTCATGAATATATTTAGGACTATTAAACCATTTTTAAAAAGCTATTTTGCATGCATACCGTCTAATCATTACAATGCAAATGAGGCTGGCAGGGTGGTAAATAAGGTGTGACTGAGAAAATGGGAAATGGATAAGGAGAACCACTTGAATGCACATCTGTGGGGCCAAACGTATTAGTGCGGCTGCCCATTAGAGTCAAGGCTCCTGTGCTTTTGACCTTTTTCACCGGGTATCGCGATTATCTGTCTATACGTTGTACCTTCCTGTCACATAATAAACACGGTGACAATAAGAGCAGCCAGTAAGGTGACACCTGAACTCACTATCTTCATAAACCAGGAGAAATACTGTGACACTGCAGCAAAGATGGGGAGATGTGAGCGCATCTAGTCATCTATCATCTATGGAGGAGGGATGCTGTGGGAAAATACAGCGCTGTTAAAGTGAGACGTAGACGGAGGTATGGACCTAGATCCTAATAAATTACATGTATAGACCAATAAAAATCACAAGTAAACATGATGCAGGATATGTCTGCAATAAAGACTGGAGCGCTTGTAGAATGAGTTGTCTGGTGCCTGAAATATCTTATCGCCCAGAAAGTCGTGTTGCATTTATTCTATATGATCTCCACAATTATGGATCAGATGACTAGGACCATGAATGTTGATTGAAATCGCAAATACTTTTCTTTTAGAGGGTAAGTGAAGCTACCAAAAAGCAGGTAGGCACCTTGTTCGTCTGCCTTGATTCAGCGTGTGCTGCTTAAGGATCTGAATGGACTAATGGTTGACGTGTTGCGTGTGATGCTGAGGTTTAAAGAGCAGCCCAACCCATGTGCCCGGCGCCACAATCAAATAAAAGTAAAGGGAGGTTCAGACCCCCGTGGCCCCAATCTCCAGCCCTAGCTTTCCTTTCATTTACAGACACTCAAATGGAGCATTTGAGCCGTTTCACTACATCTTGTGGTGACAATGAGCGGGGTCAATAATGACCCCTTGTGCCAGTGTTGTGCCTCTTACACGGGGGCAGAAAATTGGCTCCATGATCGCGCCTTCAGTGTGCGGCGTGAGAGGAGCTATAGAGACAGAAAGCCATCCATCCCCCCGTCCATTATCTGCACCACTTATGCGGTTAAGGGTCGTGGGGGAGCTGGAGCCCATCCCAGCTGTCACTGTGCGAGAAGCAGGGCGCGCTTTGGACAGGTCAGTAGTCTATCACAGCGCTGGCAGAGAGAAAGGCGCTCACTTTCACACCTCACAGTCGGCCTCGCCGGCCTCCAGCTCAAAGCAGAGCTCCGCACAGACGTGGGGAGGGGAATGAGTGAATGAGTGAATGAACGAATGAATCAAGCAGCATTGATGCAGCATTGATGTTACTGAAGTCCTCCATGTTGAATCCAGTCTGTGGCAACAGAGAGCATCTATGAACACAAACTCCGTGTAAACTAAATGAAATAAAAAGCTCAAAATAAACCCGTCTTTGTGTGCAGCAAACGCAGGATTCACGTGTTGTGTGTGTATTTTTAGCTCCCTGGAGGCGCTGCGCCCTGGGGCACTTTCCCACTTTGCTCAGAGCCGGTCCATCTGCAGCCGACCCGCTGCAGCCGGCTGCAGAGTTTCCCCACAGCGCAGCGGCCCGAGAGGAGCAGGTGCTGCTGTCGACCTGCAGAAAGACGTGCAAAATGCACTTAACATTGCTAGAAAAACACTCAAGAACCGTATGTGGGAAACCGCAGGAACCTGTAGTGGCGAGTGACTCATTAATCATGGTTTGATCGTCCTGTGAACAGAGCGATCGGATGCTGAGCCTCGATGGCTGTGCGCTTGTTGACTCCCTCGCCTCAAGCTGAACTCACCTCCGTCACCCCTCGTGCTCCTTCTCCTCCCACGGCATCTTCTCACCCACCGCAGCGCGAGCGTCTCGGGCCGGTTCGGCCCGAGAGTCGTCACGTTCGCGTCCGCGGGCCCGTTTTTCCGCCCACACACTCACCTCGTGTCCGATTCCACTCACACGGCAGCGATGCAGCACAGTCATAGCGTGTTGGCTCAATATTACCCTCCTGGCATTTTTCCTTCCAGCCTAAAGCAAGAAAAACCGTAAACAAGTAACGGGAATATTCCCCTTGTTACTTTCAGCCAGCAGGGATGAAAATAACAAAGCGGCCTTTTGTGTTGTTGACAGAAAACTGCGAGCGGCCCTTCTCCGCAGGGGGCCGAGCGTCAGGGCATTTTGATGCAGGCACAGTCGCACACGGAGCAGCGCGGCAAAGTGTTAGCAATCATCAATTACGTCGCATCTCAGCGGCACCGGAGGGTTCTCCACTCGCCCGGGACCACTCGGGATGAAGAGCCTGCTCGGGCGGCGCCGGTCCCTGATGGCTCCACCTGCAACACGTGGTTTTCTGTCGCTGAGAGTGTTCGAGTGTGTGTTGGGGTCCGTGTGTGGAGGAGGCGATTCCCCGCGATCCAGCCGCACAGTTTAGAGGTTCAAAACAAACAGGGGTCGGTAAATGGATGAGAAGTCTATTAAAGAAAACAGAAAAGGAGAGAATGGAAAGTTTACACAATAAAACCTCAAAAAACAAACAAAAGCAAAATAAAGGAATATGTACTTTAATAATGCATCTAGCCACAGCATTAGATCTGACCCTAGATCAGTGCCTGCTACCGTCTTGAGTATTGTAGGGTTTTACCCCTTGCTAACGTTTTGATCTACACCCAGTTTGTAACTGACCATGTTTGCTTCCTGTCAAACGAGCCCCTTCGTGTTTCATTGTTTTCAGTCACTCGATTCCGTCTCCAGGTTTATGTTTCTGGCCTGAATCAAACCCTGCCTGCCTGAATCCGTGTTACATGGTTCTACATATTAAGTAAATTATCTGGATTACTTCTATTGCAGCAGGACATATTAGCATATAACGACGTAGCAGCAAATAATGAAGCTAAGCATCCATTAAAGCTAAAGCAGTCTGAGTGGCTTCCTCTCATTATTGAGCTGTTGCTCAGAGTGGAAGCATGTGGGGAAACGCTTTGGGCGTGCGATAAGGAAGCGCGCTAGACACTAACCTTTAGAGGTTCTCCAGACCCGTCCGTCTGGGAGGAGACCTCGGTGCTGACCCACAACACACTGCAGGTACTGCATTTCCCATCTGGCTTCAGAACCGTCCCGGCTCCCAGTGGACGTGGAGGATGTGGCCGAGGCCGAGCCTGTGCCTATGTTACAGCATCAAAGCAGTCGGTTCTGGTGGCACTCGAGGCCGTTTGGCGTCGCCTGCAAACGGAACGTGCAGCACTTGTTGATCAAACGCTGGAGTCTGGATTCCGGCTGCCTCTTTGAGGGATAACACCACGCGGTGGAGAGGGCAGGGAAAATGTTTCATACACGCATGAGTGCACGCACACTTACTCCTTTACTCACTTACGCAGAACTTCCCTTTCTTCTCCTCCTGCGCTGACGCTCCTCCGTCCCTTCCGTCCTCAGCCGTTCCTCTCCAGTGCTTCACTACAAACACGTTTATACTTCATCTCTGTCCCATTTACTTACTCTCACCGTCACCGCTTCCTCTTCCTCTCTCGTCTCTCATCTGTGTCTGTTTAATGCCTTGCCAATCAGAGCAGCGCCGCGAGAATACAGAGCGGGTCCGCGGGAGCGGGGGGGAGGGAGGGAGACGAGGGCGGAGCGGGGGAGACGCGGGAGACACCGGCGAGCGGAGGACATCTGGAGCCCTGCTGCTCATTCATCCACCAATGACAAATGAGACGGGTGGAGACAAACAACGAATGGACTCACTGAAATACATTTACTGAGAAGAAATCCGTCTGTGACCTCTGATGCTTTTAATCCCAAGATTAAGTTTAAAAATCAGTATGTGATGGGGGTAATTGAGGGAGGGATTCAGGCTCATCTACAGGCAGAAGACTAAAATAAATGCCCAGTTTCACTAGAATTCAGATTCAATGTTTTACTTTGTTTCTTACAAAAATGTGGAATATTAGTTACTGTAGCTTTAAATTTTCTTCCCTGAAGTCAAGAGTTTCAGAAAAATGTGTCTCAGGCTCCCCTGCGCAGTAAAAAGGCATTTTTCCATGTGAGCTGCTTCATTTTAATGTTAAGCTTTGCTGCCTCCTGCTACACAGTGAAACTTTCCCTTTTAGCAGCTGTAAGGAATGGAGCGAGTCGCCAACCTGTGGCCCGTGTCGTGCTGTCTCACCTCAGCGGATGGTAATGAAAAATATGCCCTGCATCATAATCACCACTGACCCTTGTGCTGAGACGTGATTGGCTCCTGCGTGGCCCCCTGGGGGTCCTCTGAGCAAGGTCCTGGCCGGCCACTGGGCCCGACATGATGGGAATATTCATGGCCGTGTATGTTTGAAGCCGAGGAGACGTGCGCTGATTGGTCCATTGTGACCAGGGGCGCTGCTATGAGGAGCTGTGTGTTCGTGTGTGATCGTAATCCAGCCGTCGGTCCACATTTACCTGACTAGCGGCTTCCGCCTTTGCAGCGGCGCGATGCTCCTGATGGGCTTAGCGTAAACACTGCCTTATGGTTCAGCACACCTCTCCCCTCCGTCAGCCTGTCGATGCCCACGTGAGGCCGCCTCATCCGATAAGCTCGCGTTTGGCATCGTTTCGAATGACAGGTTCGCAGGACGATCTCACACCACTGGAGACGGCTTCACATATTTCACGGCATCATCAGCGCTGTATCATGGTCATCTATTTAAAACGGTGTCTGAACCGCGATATGAGCGGTTCTCTGTGATATTTTGCCTTCATATAGAGCTACTACTGCTGTTTCACTCAAAGCTAATGGGGGATCAGCATCTCCAGTCTATGTTACTCACAGTTGCATCAGACATCAGCCACAGAGATACTGACCAAGCGTAGCATGTGGTACAAGTTTATGTTGAAACCGCTTTATGAATGAAACTTACAGCAGGACATAAATGTTTGCTGAACACGAGCTGTAATTAGAAACACTGTCCAGGTTGCCTTCGCTGTAAGGACACAGACAGGCATTAATGACATTGTGTTATTAAAATCTGTGCGAACCAAAATATGCTTAAATGTGACATCGAATCCCAGAGGACACATGATTTTCCAAACAGGCAACGGGAATAATTTTAACAGGTTAAAATTATCACAAAATTGAATATCCTGCTATTTATAATTTTATTCCAGACGTACAGGAATCCGGTTGTGTGTCATTAACTGCTGTGGCAACACAGTGCCATGCTTCACTCACTCAATTTTCTCAGCGTTTCAAATGCAAATGAGTGTATTTGATCCAGTGGCTGTTGTTCGGAGTCTGTAGAGGCGAAGAGATTGGTTACCGAGGTTGATAATTAAAAAGCCAGTCTCTTCCAACATTTATAAGCAACAAAATACCTTCTCCTTGCAAGGAATTATGTGAGCTGGCAGAGAGAGATGAGTAATGTCTGGTAGATGAAGCATCCAGGAGTCCAGCGCTGGGGGTCAAAACAAGATGGTGGCTTTACAAGCCTCAATTATAAGCCTTTACTTAACCCGTGTCCTTTAGTATTAGAATTATTCTACCCAGTTTGTTTGTCCTCACAGGAGGAGAAGCAGGCTCTTCATCTCTGCATTCAAACATCCTCATGCTCGAACATATGACATCACACAACACGTTGCAATGGTGTGTTGTCATAATGATTCGAGTCCTCGCCATCACAGTCCTCGTGCGCTGGCACTGAAAATTGTGGCTAATAAGTTCAAGCAATCTTGGAGGAATTGTGCATTGATTTTCCACTTGAACTGTGTCATTGTAGCTGATTATTTTTCCAGCAGCAGTGTGTCTGATTGCGGGGAACAACATGACATTGCCCGCTTCCATCAATACTTCAGTCCTCCTTAACAAACACGCCGCAGGCTTAATTTAAGCAGCGGCAGAAGAGCCACCGCGCCTGGAGGGAAGCGAAAGGCTTGGCAGCTTTATTTATGAAACGCCTTTCATACACAAAGCAATTATCTGATTTGTATGATGCATTAAAAATATGCAACGTGCAGCACTGATTGTGAGATCGTGATAATCTTGTGTGTTAATTGGCTTTTAGCGCTTGCACAAATACAAATAATCATTTTATCTCTATATACAATACTGCAAGAAAAGTGTTTGTCGTCTCAGAGCTAGGCCCCATGCAGTTCTTCTCTGAGGTATGAGCTTCAGGGCCTTTAAGCCCCCCTGAACCCTGAGCCCGCTCCGCTTTGATCGGTCAGCTGGTCAATAAGCCAATAAGTGCCCTGGAAAAATTCCCTTCCTCACCTGAGCGCGTGGGCGTGACTGCATTCTATGTCAGCATCCGGACCGAGAAGTGAGGTCCATTCGTGGACAAATGGTTTCTGTAATACTGTCCAGATAATCTTTAGAGAATGACACCGAATCACCAGACAGAGCATTCCATTACACACGGCATTTAACTCTTAATGAAAAACACTGGAATTGCATTTCTACAGCGTTTTAGAAGAATTGAACTCATCACATTACGTGAGCTGAGCTTTGAATCGAAGGACTGTGTTGTGGTTGGCATCTTTTGGGTGGGACATGAAAGCCAACAACAACAACGCCGCATCTGATCTGTTTGAATTGCGTTGACGCTCATTCACTGCCGCGTGCGTGCGTGTGCGCGTGCCTCGGTGTGGACAGACGCAGTGCAATATGTTGTGGAGAATACCTTGCAGAGAGAGCAGCACTCAACAGTTCATTATTGCATGATTACCATATGCTGTGGGTTCAAACCTGGTCCAGATCCATCTGGCGATCGCCGTCCCGCCTCGTTCCATCTCCTCTCACCCCACTGAGTGCTCTGTACTGTACACAGCATGACAATCAGACCTGCCTCCAATTAAAGAGACACCGTATCATTGAATCTTCGCTATTGTTAAAGATGAGAAAATTGAAAAAGTCAAGGCTACACACTGATCTGTAACACACTGAGACGTTCCTCTCTGTTAAAAAAAGACAAAGGGAACAAGAGGATGTCTGTGAAACGAACACGGGCTTTGTCCAGATGCACGTGTGTGTGTGCACGTACGCGGCCGACCGGCGTATTCGCTAACTGGCAGTGATTCACCAGTAAAAGCGCACAGAGACGTGCACACACTGAAAGATTAACACTGTGTCAGTGTCATATGATTCAAACGTCTCTGCATTATGAATGCAAGGATGAGTTTAAAAATACACAAGACTGTGAATTATTCAGCCACTCCCCTCACACACCGATAGGCTTTCTGACGTGATGCGGCACAGCCACAGCGAGACAAGTAGGAAATGACTGAGGAGACCGTCAGCAGGGCCTTTACATCACACTCAAGAACGAAGAAACATCCAGTCAAAATTTATTCCCAAAACATTAAGGGGTGCAATTAGTTTATTAAAGGCAGTGGAATAATTTGACAGAGAATACGCCACCCATGGAGCGTGTAAACAAGGCAATTTATCTGCCACCATGCAGCTAAACTCACTCTGGTGTGCTTTGCTGCCAACATCACCACTTAAAATGTCAGCAAGTGATTCTCACAGCACGTTAATGATCCCACACATTCGTCTTTTAAAAGAAATTAGCGACATTTTAGATCATCCTTGTATTAGATTCACCATTTAATGGCATATTAGGCAAAATAAAAACATTAGGTCTCCAACAGTATCGGCCCCGTTCATTTGCATCATTCATGTGTGCATGACTCCAAAATATCTAATTCCGATTCATTATAAGATTCTGCCTAAAATTCATACTTGCAAATTGTGATCAGCAGGGAGCGAGTCATGAGGGGCATTAGGTGTGTGCGTGCGTGTGTGTGTGTGTGTGTGTGTGTGTGTGTGTGTGTGTGTGTGTGTGTGTGTGTGTGCGTGTGTGCGTGTGTGTGCATATACTGCCACCCAGTGAGATTCCGCAGAACTACCCGACATGGTGAGTCATTCGTGCAGCCTGGGTAATAAATTAGTCTCTTTTAACATTCACAACTGATGGAAGGCAATCTCAAGGTCTGTGAAGACGAGGTTGAAAGGACCGAGTGGAAGGTGAGCGCCGAGTGTAAAAAACAGGAGGGTGTGTGTGTGTGTGTGTGTGTGTGTGTGTGTGTGTGTGTGTGTGTGTGTGTGTGTGTGTGTGTGTGTGTCAGCGGAGCAGAGCCTCAGCCGGCACCACCACCGAACCAGCTCCAGCTCTTCAACGAACCAGCGAGGGACGGTCAACAATTTGAACCTAGAAAAACACGCCTGCAACAATTTTACCTTCCTATATGTAGCTGTAAAGATTTCTTTTCCCCAAAAAAGGTTTATTTTCAGCGGTTCAGAAAATGACAGGTTAGAAAAAGGCTCATAATTAGATGGAAGCCAGTGTGCTTTATATAAAACCTGGCACCAAACTCGGGCCTCAAAACAGCAGCAGGCTGTAAAAGTCTGTAAAAGTTCTCAACATTTTTTATTTCCCCTATAAGCTTAATGAGTAGCATATGTCTGAAAGAAGCCTGGCGCTTTATGTTCTTGCACTCTCTGAAGTACAGTTTCATCTCCACAGAGAGCATGTGTTTGTCATTTTAACACACTTGCTTACGTTTATTACAATCAGCAATAAACTGCCTTTTTTGGGGAGGGGGGGTTAAATTCGGCGAGTGGAAAAGAGGACGCGTTTAAAAAATACCAAGACAGAGGAAAAAAGGTGGAGAGGAAAGCGTTGCCTTGAACACGGTGCTGAAAGGAAATGTCACAGGTGTTTATCCATTTACAGAACTCCTTCTTCCATAACCTGCAGTGAAATTGCCTTAAGACCTCTAAATGACTGTAGACTGTGGTCAATTTCCAGGCCCAGAGCTCCATGAAGTCGAGTAATACTGCAGTCTAGTCCACCATAAAACCTATTACGGCGGCGCTCTGTTCATCCGAGAACGAGTCGCTCGCCCTGCACTTCTCACGTTAATCTTTTTAATTGTGTGTCTTTTGTTAGTAAACGTTTTCGTGCTTATCATTTAATAACAGCAGAACAAACATGCGTGTTCGATAGTTCTCATCCCGAGAGCGTTGCTCAGTCACTAAGAGGCAATGTTCCATCACATAATGTCCACGTGACAGGCAATTGCAGTCAAATGAAGCTTGAGTAAATTGCAGAAACCTTCATGATATTATTCATAAATTGCCATTAAAGGATGATAAATAAGTCGTCATTAATTAAGCTCTTACACAGGCCTTGATTTACTGTCATTTATTTCTATCAGTTCGATGAAATATGGAGTGGAAATAATGAAGTCAGAGCTCCGCGTTTCATTTCGCCACCTGTCCCACTCCTCAGTCACGCTCCTCAGGAAATGACATCATCACGCCGCTGCTCCGTCCACACACACACACACGCACACACACACACCGCACACACACACACACACACACACACACAGAGCAAAGGCGTGTTGAAAAAGTGGTGACATTGACAAAGTAAGAGCGCGGCCACAGTGCAATGTAACAGCACGCTGCCACTTATGAAAACACCTGCTCCACACTGTCAGCAACTTAACCTTCTATCACCCAAATCCCCACCGGAGGATTATGTGTGACAGATGTAGGACGGGGGGGGGGGGCACAGGTGACAGGGCCGGGGGGGGGGGAGGGTGGGAGTGGGGCTGACGCAAGTGATTTCATGAGCAAAAGTTTTTTAGGGAGGGATGAAAAAAAAAAAAACACAATTAAGAAGCCCTTAAAATTAGATCAGTATTAGATTAGTCTTTTTATTGTTTTGAGAATTTATTGAAACACTTTGTAATCAAAAACAAAGAGAATGACTTATGCACCTCAGCGAGAAGGAGTTAAGTCCTTGTCAGCGCTGTTGTGGCTTTTCTACTGTATATAAAGGATGATAAATGTGCTGTTTCACAGTTGAAAGGCAGCTAATGGAGCAGGCACACTTGTTAGACAAAAGGCGCTTTAACAAGGACATGAAAGCCACAAAGGACACTGAAGTGTTCCCGAATTAACTCATCCTTCACCAGATGACAGATCTAACATTTAGGCTTCCAGGGGTTTCACGCGGAACAGTTAGATCCTTAGCATGACGTGTATCCAACTACATGTTGTGAGCAGGATGGATTTTCTGTCATTTCATCAACCTGGACTGAGCATTAAAGCTCGTAGCAGGATGTAACTGCGATGGCAGCAGGTATGAATAATGAGGTACACATTTTTATTTTATGTGATGTCGCAGATGGGACAGCGGACTCAACTTAATTGTTCGTAACTTCAATAACATCTATAGTTTTGATGGGTAATATTTAATCTCTTTATTTGGTGTTTTATTAAAGGAAACATGTCTATTTAGAAACAAAATATAAAAACACACAAGGTGAATGATTCTGTGTGAATGAGTAGCAGTACAGTGAGCAGTTTGCATTGGATGGGACAAGTCTGATTCAACTGGGAACCATAACAGTACGACTGCGATAACTGGATTACATGGATACATAATTATATGCATCGTGTCCTCTGAATTAGCCATGCATAGGCATGCAATTATAATCCGGTGTTGCAACAGTGGCCAATAAGAATTAAAAGAGGTAATTAGAAAATATGAATCATTAAAGTAATTGCAAAAAAAAATGCTGAGCTCCTCAAAAAATGTGCTTGAGTGCATGAAAACTTTGAAGAGTAATAATTAAAAACAGGATCGTATTTCTAAGAGTAATGAGAACGGACATGTATTTCAATTGGAAACTGCATCCCCCTATTGAAATGGTGAATACAGACCATTAACACTAAAACAACTAACATAAATACAAAACTAACACTTCTTTCTTAACTATTCATTTAAAGGCAACCTGTCAAAGCTGGTGTAAATGTAACCGTGCTGACCTTTCAATAATAACCTGTGCTATGGTGTGCTACCATTTTTCCTGAAGCTGTCTTCCTTCAGCTCTTTTTAGTACTTATAGGCTTAACCACTCAGCTCTCAGTACAAGTTATGACTGTTTAATCCCATCAACAACAGGGATTGCTGTCAAAGAGCCACTGAATTTGAGGAATGGCAAAAAGAGCTCAAGGACAGGTCCGTGTAAAATGTTGATTCATGACTTCTGAAACCCCCCCTGGAAAACTTCCTTAAAGGTTACGAGGCCTTTCCCACCAGATAAATCTTCCACACTTCAACATTCCCTCAAGAGCAGCAACACAAGGACTCTGACTGGGGCTTTATGATACTTTCTCTCCTGCATCAGTTGAGACCTATTTTGTGCTGGAGTTATGTCTGGCTGATTTTTCTACAGCCCGGTCCAATTTGCTTGTTCTGGAGTTCTTACCAGGTGGGTTTCCGCAGTGGACAGACAGGACCACCCACTGTCTAATTTATTTTACTTCTTGACATCACCAATGATTTATAGCCTCCTGCCCCAGACATCAGATTGGGTCATTCCTGTGTAATGAGGCAACATTATCATAAAACGTTATATTAGGACACCATCCAGGTCAGTTTCTGCCTTTTTTAAATGTGGGGCAGGGCGTAAAAGATGAACACACCTCCTTTAGAGCTTAACCTGAATCCCTGAAAAGGAAATTACAGGAGTTATGACATGCTATGATTAAAACTGACATTTGAAAAAAATGTATTCAGTTTTAGGGAAAATGAGGACATTTTATAATCTGTGGTGGTAGTGTGGAATAAAAACCGTCATTCCAAATTAGTTTCAAACTATAAAGACTTGCAGAAGAACTTTGCTGTTAACTCTCCCAGACACGAAGCCCTGTTTATGTTGTGTTTGTATATTTTGTATTGGAGCGCAAGCTGAATGAATGAGGCTCTATAGAAGTTGTAGACGCTCTGTGTTTGACCCTCCTCGGCCGCCGTAGATGCTCAATACAAGTTTGTGTATCCTATTTGTGAACACTCGCTAAAGAAATGGCTGAATATTCACGTGTGAAATCAACTAAGCTAGTTTTGAAGGGTCAAAACAAAGGGTGAGTTGGTTCAACTTGTGGTGCTGTTCTCTACCGCGATTTATAATAAATACGGTGTCTACGTGCATTAGTTATGTATGTCCTAGCTTAAACTAAGCTAACAGAGGCTAACGTTACGCTATTTTAAGCGTTGTTTTATGTAGCTACGTTAGCGTCGCTGTGTGTTGATCTTTTTTGTGTAGCAACTAAACATGTTAAACATTTCAGCGACAACAACAAAATGACAAATAAAACATTTTGCAGAAGCTTAGCCGGATGTTTTGTTTACAGCTAACAGCTATTTAGCTTCTCCTTACATAGCCGCATTCCTGTTTCTGTTGATATTCAGGATTCAAGCTCGGTAACCAGTTAACTATTTTATAATTTATTTTATTTTTCGAGTTAACTTGTAACAATTTAACAAGTAGAATGTTCCAAACACTAAATGCGATATCTACCCATGCAGTTATGTTAATAAATAAAATAAAAAGAAGAAATGTAATCCATTAACGTAAACACATTATTTACATACCATTTAGCATAGATTTTAAATTCCTAATATTTCTGGTGCAACTAGGTAGTTTCTTTTTCTTTTAATTAATTTATTAATAAAGCAATCATTTTAATTGATAAATCAGATTCTCATGTTCAGAAATGAGCATTCTCACTGATAATAAAATTATTTCATTGCATTGTTACTTGTTAAGAGCTTAGAACTGTTCAACTAAGTTTTGGGTGAGTTTGGGCTTGTTCTAATTTAAAATGAAGACATGTTTTAGTCATGAATGTCATTTTTTTTTATACAGGAAAAAGAAGAAGCACAAAGATAAAAATGGAAAAGCAGGAGATGAACATAAACTTGACATTGTGGGTATGTGTGTTTCTGCTGTTCCTCTAAATATAGGTATTATACAATTAGTGCATTTAAACAGTGATTATATTGCTGGTATCTGTGAGGTGCCTACAGGTGACTAAGGCTCATGTTTTATATGTAGAGTTTACTCCACAGGGGTGGGGTTACTGGTTCTAGCACTTAGCAGTGCAATGTGCAAATGTAGCGTAATGTAGTACTCTCTGCTCACCAGGTGGTTGGTGGTCAGTCAGTGGCTTTGGGGAAATTACTGGTACAGTTGCCATAGAGATGCAGAACAACTCGTACATCAGTGCCCTGGATACTGGGCTCTTCACACTCGGTGCACCACACAAAGGTAAGAGGTGAAATGTTTAAGAGGTGTTAGCGTCTCTGGTTTTATTGTGTTTTCAGTTAATTCACTGTTAGCTGTGGATAAACCAAATAGCAAAGATTACACCAAGAGCAGGTGTGTAGCAGCCTACTAGAGGTGATTTACCAAAAAAATGGAAAGGCCTCACCTGCAGTCAGCTTGACAAGAGTCTATGATCAGTAGAATGTGCTTTACAGGTTTGGATTTGCATTGCCCAATTAGTCAAGTTGCAGCTTGCATGCATGTGTCATGCAACAGGAAATATATAGATTAGGGCTTCTTTGTGGAAGTCTGGACTAGGAAATGTTAAAGGTATGAATTGTACAGAAAATTGTGAAGGTATACATCCATGCATTTTGTAGCTTAATGTATTGGAATAGCGGACGGTATATATGTTATGAAAGGACCTGAAACAGGCAGTACATGCACAAATTTGTATATTTTAATTAGCATATAACTTAGTCAAAGTTACATTTACTATGGGCTGTAGATATAAGGGGATGAAGTGGGGTTTGCCTTCAATCTATCAAGCAGTTGGGTAGTTATGTGATAAATCAGGAAAAGGCTGAACGGGGTTTGAGTAGAGGGGAAAGGAAGCACTCACTCCTGCTTTCAGGCATTTTTGATGGAGTGGTGCTTATTAAAACAGTCTACCTTGAGAGAGCGCAATACCAGGGAAAATGAATGTGACATTGAGACATCCTAGTTTTCTTAGTATGTCATCCTCTATATGCACATAAGCTCATTTTGCAGAAGATGAAAGAGGATGTGAGCTGGCAGTACAGAGAGTCAAGAGGGTTTCTCTTTTAGCTGGGTTTTTTGCAAAGCACTGGACCGTGAATGATGCTGCTATTTAGAAAACTCAGTCAGCAAACATGATAATTCTCTTTTCAAAAATTCAAAGGGTCACAGTCTGACATATTCCAGTGGTGATCAGACCTTTGAATAAGCAGCTTATGGCACATTTTACCTCTGCTTTATTAATGCTTCCCTCCTTAATTCAAAAATTAAATGAAAAAAAAATCCAATGAGGTTTGATTTATTGTAAAAGTCAGAAACTAGCCTGATCACAGGCAAGTCACAGTCTCATGAAATCATTGGGAATGCAGGAGAGAAATGAAATGGTATGCAATGTTTTTTTTGTCCTTTTCTAAATGTGTCTCTGCTGGTGAACTGGACGCAAATTAGCACATCACTGCACAGCCAGGGGTTTTACATTATTAATTACAAGGATGCATAAGTAAAGCATGAAGCAGGTCTCAAGGATAAAGTCAGTGTAAGAGGAAATTAAGCACTTTTAAAATCTTGCACACGATTTTGACAGTAAGTGATTTAATACTGCCTTTTCTGTTTGTTTGTCACAAAAGCTCATTAATAGCATATTAATTAAGAACCAGAGATCTAAACACCAACGGGAGTAAATATGACTCCTCCATCATAGAATATTCAGCCAGGCTTTTACAACTTTGCATATGTTTCAGCTGATGAAGGACCAGACCCTCCAGAACAGTTTACTGCCGTAAAGCTCTCAGATTCTCGGTGAGTATACAAAGACAAATCGCACATTGTATTTGATTCCACAAATAATTCTTCAACAACAAATTTGTTATCTTGTGCATTAAATATTAAGTATTAGTTCATGTTGTTTAGTGTTGTATCTGCATTAAATGAAGGTGTTGCTTTGTGGCGTCTTATTTTGCTACTTTCAGACTTTTGCTGTAATAATGTTGCTAAAATTCAATGCCTCTGTAGTTACGCCCAATTCAATTTTGTATGAATGTTAGATATGATTTTATGACATATTGTAGAATTTAATTTGTTGTCTGTTTCGCTGTTTGCAGCATAGCCTTAAAGTCTGGATATGGAAAGTACCTGGGTATAAACTCTGAGGGTTTGGTGGTGGGGCGCTCTGATGCCATTGGAGCCAGGGAACAGTGGGAACCAGTTTTCCAGAATGTCAGTAAATCTTCATATTTTAACATTATATTACATTTTACATTGTTATGTAAATGCCTGTACTAGACAGGCAGTACTAGACCTCTACTCTTTTTGCAACTTTGTCATATCCTATAAAACGGTACTGCTCTTGTACTGCTCCTCTTGCCTTTCACTGCTCATCTCATGCCTGATTGGAGTTTAACCCATGAGAGATAAAATTTAACTGTGGTCATGAACAACTAATTCATTATTCCCAAGGCATCCGCCTCATCACTGTAGAGCGTTAGTTGCCTTGATGCTGTGTTGATCCTATAAATAACCTGCCCAGCACAACCTTGGGACTCTTTAGTATCAAACATCAGGCAACCCTTCATGCCTGTCACAACAACCAATCCCACTGCAATTCTGTCTAATCTACTGCCTCCTCTTCTCTTTTCTTTCTGTTCCGCCTTAGGGCAAAATGGCTCTCCTGGCAGCAAATAGCTGTTTCATCTCCTACAGTGACAGTGGGGACATCGTGGCCAACATCAAGAAAGCAGGGGATGGTGAGATGGTGAAGGTGATGTGTAAATTGTGTTCTTCCACAAGGTTGCATGCTAATCCTTCCGCTTTAAGCATGCAGTCTCTGCGGGGATTTGACTCCGGCGTTAGAAAGGGCCAAAATGTGTGACCTTCACTTTGTGGGGTTCAAGGTAGTGATATTTAATGCACAGCTTCTTCAGTTTCATTTTTTTTCCTTCTGAATCATAAACAGATCAGATCAAATGCAGAACGAGAGGTCAAGAGTAAAGATGACATTGCAGAAGAGGACAGGGGCAACGTGAAGTCCTGTGAGCTCAGTTATGTGTAAGTAACCTCAACTGTGAATAACTTCACTGCTTTAACACAAGACGTCCAATCACAAACAAACCCAAACCTATTGTGTCTGCATTTAAAACAACGTTCATCATTGTGCACCACATTCAAGTACGTAAAGGCTTATTACATATGTGTTGTGTATGCTATTGTCACAATAATTACACCTATGTTTGGGCAGAATGTGACTTTTTACAGTATATAAAACGCTGCAGTCTTTTCTGAAATTACTGCTAGAACGCTTTCTGCTGATTGAGGTGGGAAAACAGTGATTTCCTTCCCATTACGCTCAGATTGTGTCCATCTGCACTGAGAGGATTTTGACAACAAAATCGCATCCTGAGGTGGGAGCTCACACATTTGAGCCGGCGTCTCATCAGTCCCATGCTGTTAACATGCAATTGATGGTGTGCTGTTAGGAGCAGGATGGGGAAGCAAGCAACCACATTTTACCTTCAGATGCTGCAAGAGTGTTATATATGGCCTGACTGTGGCCTATTAAGTTCCAGGCAATATGTCTGGAGCTGTTTTTTGCTTGGCATGCTTTGCCTTGTGTTCCCTCTCTATTATTTGTTTTAAATGAATGCTGGGGAAATGGACTCATCATGTTGACATGTTGATAATGGTTGCCCTTGAGCCTGTGTCTTGATGGAGTGTTTAGCGTCTGAACTGCTTTTCAGGATGGAGTGCAGTTCAGGAATTATAAAACACAGGGAGAGCAGGAAGAAACTAAATATCACAGAGGGTTCTGATATGATAGCTGGGTTGTTTATAGCATTGTCTTCCCATTTTAATACATTAGGATAGTTTACATTGAAGGTACCAATTATTTTCAGATGTTCATGCACATTGTAATGGAAAAAAAGTATCATACTGTCATGTTCTTAATTAGAATAATGGTAGACACATGTACAATTTTGCCTCATTTGAAATGTTTTGCTTTAATTATCAAGCTCCACTTTAATCCCCAAGTGAAACATCTTGCTGTTGCTGAATAAATAAATAAATCTAAATAGCATAGTTGTAGATTTTGGTTTGTAGCGGTTAGGATTAACCATTGAGCCTGTTTGTATTTTGTCCCACTGTCAACATTTATAAACTGTGCCTTAGTTAAAACTTAGACCCATTATCTGGATTAGTGTCTTAAAGCCTCAACGGGAGCTTTCAAAAGACAAGTGCGAGTTATGAAGATTTCTGAAATAGGAGGTTGTGTGTATGAGCGGTGAATCATTTGTCTTCACGCATTCTTGCTGTGTGATTTACAGGAAAAAGTTTCAGAGTTTTCAAGATCGGCGGCTCAGGATTAATGAGGGCGACCCCAACTCGCTAAAGAAAGCCAGAATGGATGGGAAGTTTCACGAAGAACTGCTTGACAGGTATTTATGTACAGTTAAATCACTCGTTAGAGATCGTTATGCTTGGTTTGTCCTAATAACTGTATAAACGTGACAGGAGCTGCACAACTGACACAGCTTGTGGTGTGAATTCTTTAATTGGAGGGAGCAGACTGAATGTAATGTGCCATCCACTTCTTTTCATTACAGGAGAAGCAAAATGAAAGCAGACAGGTACTGCAAGTAACGACTCAACTCTGCAGGCGACTGCCACGTCTTTGTAAATGTCTTGATTTTTAAAGAAACACCTTTCTTTTTAATCTGATGTTTTATGTTGTTTATGTTTCGTATTTTTGAATAAACATAACATGATCAAACTAGTATTTCTGACTTACTTCTTACATTTTTAAGATTTACCCAGTAAGAACAAGACCCAAACAAAGAAATGCCAGAATGCCAAATATTCTTGTGTGTGGGTGTATGGTTTCTGTATCTTAAACAAATAATAAATAAATACCTTTTAAAATCTTATTATGAGTTATAAGAGTTATCAAGATGACTATTGGGGACTATTTTTGCAAACTAGGTTAATTTGCACTTCTGTATTTTAGTCCAGTCGTTTTAAATATAGTGCATTTCCTCTAAATGGTCACAAGATCTGTAAACATGATTAACATGATTGACGATTATTTAGTGGAAAATAGAACTTTTCAGAAATATCTATACATTTTATAAGATAAGTTTTATGTAAATGTATCAAGTTTAGGTCCAATTGGTGGTAATTATCATCTGCAGTTGCTACTGCCACTTTAGCAGTTAAATAATAAAGGACTAATGTAACGCAGCATAAAACAGTACAGTAAAGTACAAGCAGATGTGAGATGTTATTTAACAAGCCACAAACCCACATGTAAAGTGAGGGAGCTCATGTAGAACCTGAACAGAAACAGCAGGTGTCTCAGTAAGAAGCAAGTTGAACCCCGACGCTGTCGTTATTTCCCGCTTCCGCATTGACGCAACCACTGCGCGAGGAGTGAGCTTCGAAGGGGTGGCAAAAATTTAAATAATAATTATTTGGACAAAATATCCGCTTTTTGGTAACGGAATGAAAATATATTTGTTATATTACGCATTTCCTTTGTACAGTGTAACGTGTTCATGTTGTTTTTATCATTTGCTCGAACTGTTTTATTTCTTTTTCGGCACCTCCGCCCCCCTTCGTTTAATAACAGTGAGCCGCCATCACGAGATAAACAGTAGCAGCTTCCGCAGTAAACTTCGCCTTATAAAACGACCCAGCGCTGTTCTATGTTGTTGTTTGCCTGAAATCCTCCGAAAATGGCTCCGTGGGTTTCTCTGGCTGTGGCGGCTTTACTGTCCGTCTCCGCGGCGCAGTTTATACCACCAGTAAGAGACGTTTCTGCTCAATCACTGCTCTTCGTGCCAGTAATGAGTCAGTTGTTGTGTTACCGAAGTCAGAACCGTAAACTCTCTGGTTCATTGCTTCTGTTTGTATTTGCTTGTAGTACACAGAAGACTGTCGGACAGACATGTATCCGCCAAACGGCCCCACGTAAGTAATAATATATAACCATAATAATATGTTTATTATAAACAGCATGTGACCGACAACACAGGCCCAGTAGCTTGTGCTGCCTTCACTTGTTTCTTGTAAATCAGCAATTCAAACAATAGCATGACACTTGCTTCCACGCCGCTCATGAAGCCTCAGGGTGAAATATGGCTCTTGATGAGCCTTAATTATAATGATTACTACTATGATTTTTTTATTCACCTTTTGAGGTCACAGTTCTGTGATTTGTGAGCAAATTTCCTGTGCGTTATCCATATTGTATTAATACAAATCAGACATCTGCTCTTAATTATAACAAGAAGTGATAAATGTGTATTTTAGTGTAGAGATGTGGTGCAATACGTCCAAGTTTCAAACTGGGGACGTGGACTTTGAAAGATGTGGATCATTGTTAAACACTAACTGCTTCGTAAACACCAAAGACATAAGATCAATGGGGGAGTGGAGGTTTTTTGACCTATTTTGACCTATGATACGGAATAAAGTCTGCAGAATGCTGTTTCTTAAAAGTCCTTAAATTGCGATGTGCCAAATGTAATGTAAAAGTGTTTTTTGCTTTGTGATCAGGTTCAGAGGAGCGGTCAGCTGGTACACAGTGGACCTGGACCTGCCGCCCAGCAAGAGATGGACGGCTGTGATCACTGCCAAGAAGACAGATGTAATAAGTCCTACTAAGAAACATGTTGATAAATATTAATATTAGATGTCCATCAAATATAAACTGTTTCTTTTTAAGCTCGTCAACATGATTCAGGCCATCAAAGATTTAGCTAATGCTTTTGTGCCCAGTGGAAAGCTGATAGAGCTGGTTGACATTACACTGGTGAGTTGCTTCCCCACTAAACTGATTTTTATTATGTTGAAGGCTTACGTGACTGATGTCTTGTATCGTTCCCCAGCCTTTAATGGTGGACACGCTCCCCAGCCCGTTCGGTGAGGAAATTAAAGGCATTGCCACGGTTTCAGGGGTTCCTCTTGGTGAGAAACACAACTCTTACTGTACAGGCAGCAGCTCTTTGTGAAAATATCCTTTTTTTTTAGTTGGACATGCATTTATGTTTTTCTATTTTAGGGGAAGTTGTCTTGTTCAACATCTTCTATGAGGTGTTCACTGTGTGCACATCGATTGTTGCACAAGACAGTAAAGGTGAGTGGAGAGCCTCGAGTGTTATGATAGAAAACAATATGTGATAAGCATTTGAATGTTTTTGTCTGTCTCATCCTGCAGGGACCCTTTATCATGGCAGGAATCTGGATTTCGGTTTATTTTTGGGGTAAGAACCCTCCAGTTTTTGTATCGACTTTAATCTGGTGAAATGACATCTCATGAGAGCAGGTTGTCTGCCTTTACAGCTGGGATGTGAAAAACAAATCCTGGATCATTGCTGAGAAGCTGAAGCCTCTGGTGGTCAACCTCGACTTCCAGAGAAAAAACCAGACGGTCTTCAAGTCCACAAACTTTGCTGGATACGTTGGCATGCTGACTGGCATCAAACCCGTGCGTTATTGAATAGAAACACATAAGACATTCGAAGTGAATTGTTTAAACATTGTCCACATTCCCACGTGATAATCAATTAGATTTCTTTGTGTGTTTTTCATTTTTAGCACACATTTAGTCTGACTATGAATGAGCGCTTCAGCCTCAATGGAGGATACATTGGTGAGTTTGACTGAGCTGTGTTCATAACATGAGGTATTAGAGACCAGGCTGCAACACGTTTAACGTTTGTGGCCACATGCAGGAATTCTGGAGTGGATCCTGGGACAGAGGGATGGAATGTGGATGAGTTTCCTCACTCGCTCTGTGTTAGAAAAGGCCAGCAGGTATTTTTTTTAATATATATTTTCCACTCCTATCTATGTGTGTTTACTAAGTTTAATTTTAAGTACTTTGTTAATCAATCTAAACAAGATTGTTTAGATTGATTAACTCAAATTCGACATGATCCTTATCAATCTATTTTAGATTGATGAGGCTCATGTCGAATTTGAGTTAGACAATACACAGCTGGAGGAGTTTTGTGGTGTACTGCATTAGTTGATTTTATTTATCATTGAATATCTGTCTCCAAAGTAGTAAGTAAATGTAGTAGAATAGACAGTACAACGTTTTAGTATATAAATTAGTTTTAGCTATAATATAAATGGATAAAAAAAAGAAGACACTACACGTTTCCTATGGTACATTTGGTGTAATTCAGTGCAGAAACACTAATCCTTTCCACATAAGTAAATTTAAATGTTGAAGCATTTTTTGGTGAAATAAGTAATTAAATTGTTACAAAACTGAATTCAGTGGATTTTATGCTGTTATTTTAAAAGAGCATCAATAAGGCAGACTTCCAGATTTGTGGTTTGTCTCTGCTCATCGTGTGATAATGTCTCTTTTTCCAAAAATGCATCTCTCTCATTATCAGCTATGAGGAGGCCAAGAAACTCCTGGCTCAGACCAAGCTGCTGGCTCCAGCGTATTTCATCCTGGGAGGAAACCATTCGGGCCAGGGCTGCGTCATCACCAGGTCCAGAGAGCTCAGCATTAATATCCTGGAGTAAGTCCTGGGATGAGACTGTTCACGTTCAACAGTACAGAACATGTGCATTATTGTACATAGAGACGTAGTTAAGGTTATGTACATGAAGCCACTCAACAGATTATCTTGTGCTTATGTTGTGAAACAGTGACCAGTTGTGCAACTTGGAGCTGGTGACAGACTTTGTTTTGCATCACCTGATTTGTGTCTGACAAACCAGTTACTCAGCACAGCTGCATGTGACATGCGGTGCTTTGTTTATCTCTCAGGATTGACCTGAAACAAGGCCGATGGTACGTCCTGGAGACAAACTACGACCACTGGAAGGAGCCCTTTTTCCTGGACGATCGCAGGACTCCTGCCATGAAGTGTATGAACCAGACCACACAGGCGGTGAGTGCTCATGTCACACTTCCTGTACGGACGTCAGTACAGTCATGTGACCTTTCACCTCAGCTGCTGACACAGTATACTCCCACATTATCCAAAGTGCCAAGGCACCTTCATCTCACCTCTTCCTTTTTTAATTTTTTTTAGAACATCTCTGTAAAGACCATGTATGATGTGCTCTCAACCAAACCAGTGTTAAATAAGGTAAGACCTTTTACATGTACTTTTTTTTTAAATATAAGCTTGTTGGATAATTATACTTTAAATAGCACTTTTTCTTCTCCACTGTGTCTTTCGCCTGTCAGTTGACCACATACACAACACTGATGCAAGTGTCTGAAGGCAAACTGGAGTCATTTATCCGTGACTGCCCGGACCCATGCATGCCCTGGTGATCCTGTGAAGCCTGATTGCTTTTCAAAGGCCTTTTGGAACAACACGTCCGATTATTCCATTAAGATACTAACTACCTGAACCAAAGTTTGCCTCTACTGCTTTGACAATGCTGAATCCCACTGACCTAGATCAAAGTGATTCAAACCTGTGACTGTTTTGATTTTACAGCCCTGTATTAATTGCAGGCAGATCTCGACTTGGATGTAGGAACCCCTGAAATCAATGCTCCTGTACATAATGTAATACATTTTCCCAATTACCTCTTTGTGACTACTACATACAAGTGGCAGAAGTCCAGCTTTACTTGGTTTAAGACTAAACCTTTAAGATTTTGTTTAAGAATAACTGTAAATGTCTGAACCATTATTAAAAAAAATTACAATTTCAGTAGTTCTGAAGTAATGTGATTTACTTGAGGTGGTTTTAAGTTTCTGCACTGGTATATTTCCAGGTTTAATGCAGTAGTTTATGGCATATTTTGTTTAATAAGTTTATGGCTATTTAACATGGTTATTGGGGGTTGGACACTATTTAGCTACATTACTCAATAATTGATGACTGGACTGGGACTTATTTAATCCTGGGCACTCTTCCACTTTGCCTAATTAACGACTCAGCCTTAGAATAAACTGCTAATATGTAGAGCTCAGTATGTTTAGGTACTACAGTGGATCTGAAGATCTTGAAGCAGCAGCAGGACAAAAGCCCAAACCAACTAAAACTAAAGTTTCAGCATTTTATTATTTAAAACTTTAACATTTTAATTGCATGAAAATCAATGAAGACTAACCATTACAGAACAGAACAAATGGTATATAAAGATGTGTCTGAGATAAAATCTAAGTCAGAGCTTGAAGCTCTGATGTAAAGGATAAAGAGTGTTTAAGCCAGGGAAACAATTAGCTCACATCAGCCGGGAGACGGCTTACTTTTATCCTAATGTAATCTTTTTATAATTAGGAATTAAGTGCAGGAAAGATGAGCTGCACAATAGTAAGGCAGGACCAAGACAAACAAAACACAAAAAGGTCACAACTTGTCAAAGTGATCCCAGAACAGAGAAGACTAAGGCAGATCTGAACAGCAGTTTACTTACTATAAAGACTAAACAGAGGCTTAACTGTTGGTAATCAGCAGCCTAGAGATAACCCCTTCCCAGATAACCAATAAATCACATTAAACATCCATAAAATAATCTACGTTTGTAGAGACTTAGTTTTTTGTGAGAGTCACACAGGCTGCTCTTAAAAACTAGCACATCTGGAACAGTGTGTAACCATAGTGTTGCTAAAAAGGGTGAATGTTGAGACATCTGTATGATTCCTTAGATACTCGGCGAATCAGTGGTGTCTGGAAAAGACAAAAAGGAAGCCATTATTGCTAATGTATCACATTACGAAAACAATCAAACTGCTTACGCCATCGCCTTATGTTGCTTAGTAACTGTTTAACTAACCTGGTTCCTTCAGGGCTTGAGCATTTCCCACCAGCCCAGTCATTGGTCCGGTGTTACCGTTGAGGATTTCTACCGACAGGTTGTTATTCTGTTGCTCCTCGACGATCCTCTTCTGAAGCTCCTCCTAACATGGCAGTGTCTCATTAGAACAATTACAGCAAACAGACCCCAAACCAGCCATGTGACATCTTCACTGTTCTTGAATGGGAACCGTTACCTACCTCGCACATGACTGTGAGCTGCAGTGGCAGATCTTCCACCTTGACAAAGTCTTCCTCGTCAGACTTCTGGCTTGTGTTACCTGAGCCCATCTCCTGCCCCAATACCAAGAATAAAGAAGAGTAACTACATTTACATTTTACTGGGGAGCAACGCTGATTAAATGTCGAGGCAACACTCGGTACAAATTAGGACGCATAGTTTAAACTTACATCTACATTGATCATGACAGGCGAGTCGGTGTCAGGGCTGCTCGTGGACATCGGCTCCTTTGAGATGTCCTGACTGTGGAAGACAGTATTTTCTTCTGAAGCAGCAACAGCAGCTTCCCCACCTTTACTGTCTTCCTCATGACTCTCCACTGTGGTTTGTTCGTCTACTGTGGAATCCACAGCCTCAACTGCCACTTTAATTTCTGCCAGAAAATGTTTGACAAAACACATCATTAAACTAACCAGACATATGAAACTACCAGATTTCTAAATACATGAAATGCACTTTGAATTCAATTCTCACCCTCATTCTCTGAATTCGTCTGTTCAGTTTTTGTCTCCTGGCCTTCAGTAGCTGTGGTCCCCTGTAACAGAACACAATTACAGGTCAGAATGAGACAAGGCCACCACTGTTTGGAAAGAACAACAGTCTGCGCAGCTCTGACCTCCTGCTCCATCTGTCCATCAGCAGAAGCCTGCAGGGACGTTTGGACCTCTACAGGTCCTGCCTCAAATTCCTCGATTTCCTCCTCTTCATTCTCATCCTCCCCACTGCCGTAGTTCGTCAGGGCCTGAGTCTCTGCTTTGGAAAGGCCTAGGCGGAATTATGATACATATATAATCAATGCATGTAAAAGTGAATATTCTCTTTGAGCAGGACTGAACTAACCCCATATACTGCTAAAAGGTATATTTTGCATACAGAGTATTTGTATTGCTTTACATTTATTAAAACTAGGGTAGACCTGACTTTCTACTCTTTTTAGGATGTTGCTTCTTCACAAATAGACAAAAATAACTCTCACTTACTGATTGAAAGAGGCATTCTCTGTCCATGTCCCTCATCTTCCTCCTCCAGGTCTGAGGCCTCACTGCTCTGGCTATTCTTTTTCTCCGTCTGCAGGTAAAGCTCCTGAAGGGTAGAATCGCCTGCTTGCTCAGCTTCATCTTGGTCCTTGGTAAATAAAAACAAAAAAACTATTTTAATACCATTTGCTGGTGTAATGAATGGTGACTGTTTTTAGAAGCTGTAACAAAATGACTTACCTTGTCTTCATCTGTGTATGCTGGCGAAAACGATCCAGCCACTGGATTTTCCTAAAGGGGGAATAAAAGTAACACCAGGAGGAGGAAAGTGTGCATGAAAAAAAGTTATTCTTCACCAAAGACATCTAATAGTGATATTACTAAGACACAAAAGCTCACCCTGGGACTGTTCTTTGTTCTGGGTTTCTCGGTCCTCTTTTTATTTCTGTGTTTGGCTGCCAGTGCAATGCTGCTGCTGTTGCTGTCCAAATCCTGCATTAGCTTAAAGAAAGCCAGTTCATTGAAGAGAATCTCTGAGATTTCCACCAAAAGGTCCTCCCCGCAGTCCTTCAGAGTACGGCCCACAAATTTACTGAGAGAGTCCTGGTAGAAAACAACAATAGGATCAAGTCTTAGAATGGCTCTTATGTACCACCACTGTTTGGGGCCATTTGCCACTGGTTGTACCTGCAAGATGCCACCCAGCTGTTTGTGGAAAAAGCGGACAAACTCTTTGCTTTCATCATTCTGCTGGGTGAGCGTGAGGACCATGCGCCGTACAGATGTTAGAAGCTGGAGGGAACATACCTCGTCCATGTTCTCCTAATTAAAAGGCGGCAAATTAAATAACAGTTCATATTCAGAGATGTAGTCAGCGCACCAACAGTAATTCGACAACCCACTTTCAAATCAGTTATTTTTTAGAAATTATTGACCTTTAATCTTCAAATGCTATTTCCACCTTTTTTTACTCTGGTTGGTTACCTCACCTTAAGGAAAGGAATGACCTCCGTCATGATGGCTTTGATCTGACGATCCAACTGCTGGGTGTCAATCTGAGGACAGTGCACATCACCAGCTTCACCTCCTGTTCACAAAAAAAAAATGTGTTCATCAGAATTAAATGTGTAAGAGAGACACTGATCGCTGTAGGTCTGTACACATGTTTTTTATCTGGCAGGCCTATGTGACTGGGTACCTTCCACTGGTTCAGCAGGGTTAGCAGAAGGATGGTCAGCAATTGCGGCATCAGAACCAGCTGCACCTGCAGTGCTGCCATTGCAGGGGGTAAATTCAGCTTTAAGCTTCATGCGCTCATACTCCCTAATCCTGGCCAGAGCTTTGTCTAAATGAATCACTGTGTTGCCTATTAGAGTAGCAGAAAGGATACCAGGAAGAGACAAAAACAGGATACAAGTTGAAAAACCAATGAAGAGAGGAGACAGTAATGGATATTAATGCATGTGCAACCAGGTTTACCCTACAGCATCAAAGCATGCTGTTTATTTTTGACAAAGGTTTTCAGAGTTCATTTGTCTGCTTTCAATCTTCTAAGAAGTATGTTTTGTTCTGAATAATTGATCCTGAAGTTAAATCTGGTTGCTTTACTGAGACAAGCCCAAGAACCTGTACTTAATTTACTACAGTTAGTGAAATAAGCAAAGCCCTCCAGCTCCATGTACAGAGAATGACAAGATTTTCCCAAGCTTTAACTCCAAAATCAAAAAGGTACTACATGTAAAACTGTACCCAGATCATCATTAGCAAATGGTTCCAGATTGGAGGAGGTTGACATGGTGCTGTCATTGTCCATGGATTCAGCATCATCCCTCTTCTTCACTGTGTCTTGTGTGAGCCTAAGGTTTTTCTCCACCACCTCCTGAAAAATAGAAAGGTTGTGCTTTGAGGCATATTCACCAAGTATAAATAATTCATATTAATGTCCAAATTTAGTTTATTTGTTTATTTTATGATCAAAACATGAACCCACACAAAAGCAGTAGTAGCTTCTGTATACTTTTCACAAACACACAAGTTAAGACATTTCATCCATCACTGTGAACAAAAGCATTATATAGACAGACAAGAGGTTGGCTTCCAATTAGCGTAACTCTGGGGACCTTGGCCCAGAACAAAAAGCCTCTGAAGTCTTCCTGTCAAGTTAAATTCAAACATGAAAATAAATGAATAAGGGGGATTGAATATCAGAGAATAAAAAGAAAAATAGGAGACAGAGATGAGCAAGAAATTAACTTAACCTGCACTGAAATATAAAGAAGCAAATAGAAATGAGGCAGAAAGGATGACTATTGAGCTTTGAGAAGAAAATTTTCAAAACAGACAAAAGCTTCAAGAGAAGGGAACAAACAGATTGGCAAAAATGTGAGAACAGCACGTTGAAAGGCAATAGGGTGTCTCTTACTGCATCACTGGTGGCTAGGCTCTCACTGGGTGTCAGCTCAGACTGAGAGCCTGCAGTCCACACCACAGGACCAAGAGGAGGCAACTGGTCCTCAGCCGCACTCTTCTCTGCCAAATGTCTGGTAACGATATCCTGACAGAAACACAATGGTAGAAAAAAAACAGCATACAGTGACTAAAATTACTTTACAATATTAGTTTAAATTTGAAAATAGTCTTATTTTTCCATTCAAGAAATCTAAATTTAATCTGTAGAGCAATGTTAAAAAGTTACTCAAAAAACCTTTCGGACTGAACACCATTTCTAAAAATATTTTACTACGAGCCTGAAGTTAACAACACATACCTGTAGGGAATACAGTGCCCTCTGCCGTAAGTAGTCGGTGTTGAGCAGCTGCAGCTCATGGAAAAGTTCAATGAGAAAGTGGGGTCGGGACTCATTCTGAGATATCAAAGTAGCCACTTCAGAGTAAATGGTCTCCCTCAGTGCTTCAAAGAGTGAGAAATCACTGCTCGCATCTACAAGATGTGACAGTGTGAGGTTTGTTAGACATGTGCACGATCTCATTCATGAATGACACAGTAACTGTCATTTGTCCTCGTGCTTAGAAACACCCGTTTATGTTAAAGCCAAAAATAGAACAAGAATGAGGTGTTTAGGAGAGAAGCGATTAATGCTTGGATCGGAATGGTGAGTTTACCTGGTGCTTCTGTGCATGCAATTCTGTTAGAGAGGAAGGGTGTTCTCCAAGCATAGGCTGTGAGTAACATAAATTAAAGTGACAACAAAATAAATGAACCCATAATTAAACAGGTGGTCATGAAAATGTGCAAAGAAAACAGAAACTATACAAAAAGAACAAAATGTTATAATTGAAAAGTCGACTAATGCAGAGACAGAGAGACTGATGTGTGTATTAAATGTATGTAAACATAAAAGACACTGACACAAACAACCAAGGATGGTGCAGATGTGCAGATTCAGTTATACCTGAAGAGAGGTCATTTCGTTTATTCCCAGGCTTAGTTTTGCTGTCTAGTTTCTCTTGAGTCAGCTTATCCAATAAACTCTGGTTCTGATCTTTTTGACGAGACGCAGCTGCCCTCTCCTGGGTGAAGTCTGCAGTGCTGCTAACACTGTCACTCTCATACACTGAGGAGTAAAACGAAGGAACAAATAGGATATGTCACCACTCAATTCAATTAAAGCATAGCCAAAAACACAGTCTTATAAAACATTTCATCATAATTCTTTTACCATTATGAAACTAATTTTACCATTTAATTTAATTAGTTACAACTATATGTACTCCTGTCTATATATTACTGACCATAACCTGAAAAGACCCACAGTGGGGCATAGGGTTTTGGCTACACATTTAAAGTGACACTGTTTTGCTTTCATACCTTTACTGTTCTTGTTATGTCCTTTGCTCCTCCTGCGGCGACTCTTGGAATTGGGAGTTTTACTGCGGGAGGCGAGGTTGGCTTTGGCAGAGGCCTTGTGTCCAGCCTTGAAAGTCTTTGTAACGGTGGCGGGATCAACAGGACCTGGCATGCTGCTGAAACTTTCCTGCGACGCCTGGTCAAAGTCTTGAGGTTGTGACTGGTGGTTGAACACGGGGGACGAGGATAACGACTGTTGAGGTTCATTTTTCGACGGCCGATGGTGGACGGTGTTGTTTGCATAACTGGTGTTAAGCCATTTAGCTGGTCTGAAATAAAACATTAATAAACAATATTACACAAATAAATGTCATATATATTTAAATATAAACATGTTTTATGTGTTACATTGTTTTACATACTCTCTTTCTGTAGCAGTGTTAAGAGGAGAGCGTTGCAGTGGAGGAGGAAAACTCATGTATTCCGTTTTGATAGAAGTGTTGGGGTCCAACTGCTGCTTGTGGTGGTCAGGAGAAGCCTGGCCTGTTGCACCCTGAGGGAACTCACCCAGAGCAGCAGGAAACGGCGGACACATGTTAAAGCCTATAGAATAAGAAAACACTTAAAGTTAGCATGCTAATAGTCCAAAAAGCTGATGCATAATAAATCCAGAACATTTGGACAACTTTAATAAATGCATTGTTACCAGGAGGGAATGGCGATAAGGCAGTAGTTGACAAGTTGTTGGCTAAAGGATGTTGGGCAGAGGAGAAAGGGAGAAAGACACCAGGAGAAGCTGAGGGGCCAGAATTAGATTCCTGGGATGAGGTCTGCTTCTGTGTTTGCCAACCCGCTGATGAGGAAGGCTGCTGCTGCTGCTGCTGCTGCTGCACAAGGTCGTTCAGGACCTGCTTTAGTCTGGAGGAAATGCAAAAAAAAAAAAGTTAAACATGACATAACCATGTTATACTAACAAAATTGGAACAAGTGTATATGAATGCCTTCACCTTTGTACATTGTTTTGTTGCCAAGCCAGCTGGGTGTAACACTGGTTGAGCTGGTGCATGACCAGGTGGACTTGTGGGGATGACAGATTGTTAGGTAACACGCTGTACTGACCTGTCAGCAGGGTTTGCAACATGTACGACAACATCTGTAAAACAAGATACAAGACAACAGCAAAGCCTTTAATTTACTCCTTTGTATTTGCATACAAATTACATGATTCCCAAATGCCATAAATGCAGAAAACCCATAGAATGTAAAAGTAACCAAAGAGTAAACAAATCTGAAAGACAAACCTGCTGGTCCTGCAGGAGCGTTTGACACATGCTGGTGCTGAAGTCCAGCTGTTTCTGCAGCTGGTTGACTTGGTCCTGCCACTGGCATGAGCCTTCAATAAATGAGAGCTCGGATGCCCAGCGTAGGTTTTCTTGCCGTCGAGCACCTGCCTGCTGGCTCACAGACTGGTTTAGGCTTCTGGACTGTTGGTGCTGTTGTTTGGCCTGAGTCTTGTTTTGAAAATGTCGACTATCATCACCTGAGAAAGCTGGTGGGGGCTTCAGATTACTGGACACAGAAGAAATTGAGCACATCATTTACTTAAAAAAAATGAACAAAAGGTGAATCCATTAACAGTGACAGAACTTGTTTTTTGCACCTTCCATGGTTGTTTCTGTTACTGTAGGAGCATTGGTTCCTGCTTGATGAGTAGATGTGGATGTCGTCTTCATCAGAGCTGCTCTCTGTACATTCTTCCTGCTCTTCTTCCTCTTCTACACCCACCTCTGATTGATATTCATCCTCATCATCACCATCCAGGTTACAGGGAGTGGAACCCCAGGTCGCCATCGTCCTAGTCAAACATCAGAAAACGTTTACCAATCACTTAAATCCTCTATGATCTATAAAGCAGCCACCTGTAGCACTTTCTCTCCTACCTTTCATCCCTACTAACAGTTTGTGGGGGCGTAGCGAGGCCATCTTGATCTTCAGTCTGGCAAGGGGAATCGTTGAGACCACTACGTCTCTGGTGTTCAGCCATCAAGGACTCCAAGTGTTTTCTACGTTGACGCAATTCTTCCCGCAGGATCTGGTGGCGACGCATCTCTGACCAAAGCTGCTGGCAGCCCAATAATATGAGGAGGTGAGTTACCACAATTGAAAAGGTTCACATTGTGCAGTGTCACTAATGCAGAAGGCTTTACCTCATTGTCAGTGACTGAAGATGTAGCTGCTTCTGGAGCAGTAGGTTTGAGTACAATGGGGTTAGTTTTGGAGGATGAAGAAGCCTGAACAGTGGCTGGAGTGGAAACTGCTATTGGGACCTTCCTCAGCAAGCCTTGCTGGCTCGCAGTGCTGGACACAGATGACTGGAAATAGAGTGCAAGAGTTAATTAGCCTTTACAGAAACAGCAGTTTTGCACTTGTCAGTTTGTTGGCGACACCTGACTAAACCAGCCAACAAATATCAAGTATTTAATTTATCAAGGGTCAGGTTCAGCAAGAAGTGAGTACCTGGAGGTCAGGGCAAGCCCACTGAAGGTCTTGGATCTTGCCTTGTATCTCAATGAGCCTCTGGCGCTCTTCATGCAGCTGCTTTAACTCTTGCTTCTGCTGAAGCAGCTTCTCCTCATATAGCTTTTCTCTGTGTATGTTTAACACAATAGGGAAAAAAAACAGTTAAAACCCCAATAACAGGCTTCTAGGGGTCTTTTATGCTCATTTTATTAGTACCTGGCCTTGCTAGAGAGGGTCAGATCTCTGGCATTCTGTTTAGATCCGGATCCTTGTGACCTAGATGGAGTGGCTCTGGTATTGTTCGGCTGCTGATGTAAAGCTTCCTCCTCATTCGCAGTTGTGGCATCGGTGTCGTCACTCTGGATACAGGCAAAAAAAAAAAAATTTTTACAAATTAGTCACAATTATTTTGTTCTATAAAATTAAAAGTAAATTAGTCAGACTCTATATAGTGTTAAACATCTGTCTTACCTGAACCATTGCTACAAGTTCCTTCAGCTGCTGGAGTTTTTGCTTCGCAGTTTGTCGATGTGCATTCTGGGCAAAACTTCCATCCAAGCTGCTTCTCCGACTAGATCCTGATGCCTCACTGTCTGGAGCAACAGCCTGTGGCACTTCATTATCAACACCTTCCTCTTCTTCATCCTCATCCTTCACTTCATTATAAGATGTGTCCCTATTGTACTGACAATCTAAATGGGAGCAATGACACAAAAATAGTATTTAAAGATTCAAGAAAACTTTGAATTCAAGGATGTTGGGCAACTGTACTACTCAAGCATCTTTCTACTTTTACTAGGTTTTCAAGAGTCTTAGTCATTGTGCATTTTTTGTTTTATAATAAAACATCCATAAAATTGCTTTGATTTAATCATTTAATAATATTACAATGCAACAGTGGGCTGTTGGTATATACAAGAGTACCTATAACTGAGGAGATGTTGAGGCTACGGAGGTTGGCTGCCGACCGGTTGTTGATCTCGCACTCTGTGTTAAGTCTGCCATCACGGTTGTTAGCGGCACCACTTCTTACACTCCGTCCGTTGGTCAGGCTGTTTAAGTCCGTCCAGTTTCCACTGCGCTGGGAGTTTCTAGACAGACACAAGGTAGTGACTATTATAGATATGAATGTCAACACAGTACACAGCTCTGGATCACATGTTTTAATAATTATAATATATAATTATGTAATGAAAATGCCCACCTGATATTAGTCACAGGATGGCGGTTCTCCTGTTCAGAGTCAAACATGGCCTCAAACATAGAACTGTCCTCTGTCTCATCTTCCTCCTCCTCTTCATCATCAGCCTCTTTCACATTCTCATTGACAGCATCCACCATCATATCAGAAGTCTGTTCATAGTACTGAACCAATTCTCGCAGCTCATTCAAACGCTTGTGGACTTCCTTTAGCTTTCTGAAGGGAGCAACAAAATAGAGGAACAGACAGTGTACATACAGAAGGCTTAATTCTTGAAAGGTTATATGACACAAGAACAATGCCTTTCCAACTACCCCTGCTAGGTACAGAGTTCCCTGTAGAAAAGCACACCATGAAGCGGGTTCAAAAACAAAGGCTGAAGCCTGTCAACAACTAGACATGTTTTGTGGAAGAAAGATAATAGTACACCACCCACATCTCTCTCTGCTGCTGAAACCTGACCTGCCTATTCAACCACTTGACGTTGTGTACCTGAGTTTGTCTGTGGAGTTAGAGCTGTTCTGCTGTTCTGCGAGTGAAGGATGAAAGGAAGTGGAAACTGATGCCCCACTAGGACAGAGAGAAGGTGGACAATCTGAAGATCCTCCCATACTCAGACTGTACTGTGTTGGCAAGCCACGACCTGAAGGGCACCACATGGACTTGATTAACACATGGTGGTGAAAAATGCGAAAGGAAAAAACTTTTAATAGTCTTACATGAATTATTATTGAGAGTCTGGTCTCTGAGTGAATGCAACTCCTGAAGTATCTTGTCCATAGTTTGTTTTTTGTCTTGGAGCTCTTGGAGCTTGGTGAGTTTGGTGCTAGCAGCTGTTGCTCCTGTATCAAGACCAATTTGAGGGCCTGAGGCTGAGTGGAGAAGAGGTCTGTGCTGAGGTGGACCCATAGCCTGGGGAGACCTAGACCAGCTCACCTCTCTGGATAGGGAAAGACTCTCTGCCTGACGACGGTTGTCTGGCACTGCTTTGGTCTGGAAGAAACAAACAATAAAATAAGTCTTAAAATGCAAATACTGCAGATTGTAAGAAATTGATAGAAAAATCTTCATAAAATATATTTAAGAATTATGACATATCAGTCAAAGAATGTTTCACTTCATTTCGAAAATAACAAAGCCTGAAAAACACACATAGGTAGGCAGCTAAGTTGGGCAAAATGTTTAAAGATGACATTATTCAAGGAGAAGATAGAAGCCCCGCTGTGGTGTCTACCTGAGAGTCATGAAGCTGATTGTGGAATCGCTGGATCAATTCATTTAGCTCTTCATTCAGTTCTGACGTGATGCTCAAGCCTGACACACTGCCTGTGGTTTCTGTGACAACTAATCACAAATGTAAAATAAAAAATAAAATTAAAATTTTATTTTTCACTGAAATACTATACCGAATATACTGACAAAAACAAGATACTATGATTGTAAATACAGTGGATCTTTACACACACACACACACACACACGCACACACGCACACACGCACACACGCACACACGCACACACGCACGCAACAGCAGAATGTTCTTGATGATCATCATCCTAGACTTCACACACAACTATTAGTCTACACTGAGCCGTGAATACGTCTGTGCCTCTCACCAGTGTCTTCAATCACAGCCAGTGCTTGTTCTGCACTGTGCTGCATGGCCATCAGTGCCTCCTGTCGGCCCTGCAGGGCCCTGAGCTGCTCTTGCTGCGCCAGCATTTTCTTCAGCAAATCATGCTGCTTACACAGATTCTCCAACTCTTCCTTCTCGTCCACACACACAGATTCTGGTCTGCCGCCCTACAAGATTATCACCCAGGAAGCATTACAAATGCAGAGTCACTCAAAACCAACAACAGCAAATCTGTTAAACTATAGACACTGCACTGGCACAATAAAAAACAAACTGCGCGTTTTCTCCATGTAGGAATTTCTAATAAAATATATATACATATGCAAAGAAAATTTAGAACAAATGTAAACACCGTTGCATTTGAAGTATCAGGCGAGTGAACCTCAATGTTTAGAGTAGTGCTCACTGCCAGAGAACCTGAGCCCACTGCAGAGTCAAGGGTCCCCCCATAATCTTCTTCATTCTCCCGTGCCTGTGAAAATACATGAATACATGCTTTTTGGACCTTGAAAACTGAAAAAGTCATACAACAAAGGCAACTTCATTAAGGTTTCTCACACAACTCCACTAGATAGAACTTCATAGACCAAACAACAACAACATAATAATAATAATAATAATAATAATAATAATAATAATAATAATAATAATAATAATAACAATAACAATAACAATAACAATAACAATAACAATATTATTATTATTATTATTATTATTATTATTATTATTATTATTATTATTATTATTATTATTATTAATATTAATATAAAAAACTTCGATTAAAAGATAAATGGTTACCTCGATTAAAAGGTACTTACTTACTTGCTTTACTACTTAAAGTTGCAGCAATCAGAAAAAAAAACACAACCAACAAAGGTTGCAGCCCATGTCCTGATTGTACCATCACATGAAACATGACTCCACTGTTAGCGTTTCAAGCCAGAGATGAATAACCATTATAAATATATGCATCACAGGCTGCTTTACAACAAAAACACATTCAATTTAGGCTACAGGCACGATACAACGCATTTGAAAATATTAATCTTCCAGCATAGTAAAAACTCTAAATCTGATTTTCTATTTCCTAACTCTAACCCTACAAAAAGTTAGATTTGTAGAAACAACACATAAACCTACCAGCATCTTCTGCAGAAACCGTAAATAGGACTTCTCCTTCTCCTTGAGGTGGTCGATAAGTTGAGAAAGACGCTCCACATTTGCCGGCACATCATTCTTCTCCACCAGGTCATCGCGCATGGAGCTCACCTTACTTATGTACTCTCTGATCTGTACCAGTTTGCTCACAACCTAGGAGCACAAAAAGAGGTGTATGGTGTATGGGTGTGGGTTTCGTAGCAGTAAATGAAGAACAGAAACAGAACGACATAAGGAAAGGTGAGCGAGCATCTGTAGCAGGAGCTCAGTCTGGACAAAACAAGGGCAGAAAGGGGGGCTGGGCACAAAACTCACTGGGCTCCAAGGGTGGCATATTTATAAATTGCCCTAAATACAGCCTGGATTCAGCGGCACAAACTCTGCCTCACTTTCATCCTATTTCTGGATTCACAGTAACAGAGTAGAGAGTAGTGATACAGGCAATGTCATATGCCCATACAAAATAAATATCTAGTTTACATTAAAGATAAAAGGAGTGTCTTATTATTATACCGGAACATCCTATTCAGACTCCAAAAAAAACAATTTGTCTAATAAAATCTGTTTATAGTTTTAATCATTGATATTATATTACCTGACTGCTGTCTATTCTTGACTGTCCTCTTCCATATTCTCTCTGCACCAAGAGCCCTCTCTCGGTACCGCCACGACTGAGCCTCGGTGATTCCTTGATAGGAACCACGGGAGTTAATGTATCCCTAAATCCTGGGCTCTGCTTTTTGGCCTCCTTCATGATAGCTGGGGTGGTTGGGGCCGAAGAGGAGGGAGGGAGCAGCTCCTTGCTTTTGTTAGTGTTTACATGCAGAGGTAGGAAGTTGTAGGGCTTCTTGGTCTCTCCAGCTACCTGGCGCTGATTGTTGGCTGTTGTGACACGACCCTGCGAATCACTGCCAATGCTCCTCTGAGTAAAAGAAGGGGATACAAGTCAGACACACATCCAACAAAACACCACTTCAGATTGTAGGTATTTCATTTTTAAAGTGTGAGGCACTATCAAGTAAGTGTCAAGTTTTGATTAGTGTCTCTCTTTTTAATGAACACCACTTTTAAATGAATGGATAAGTATGTTTTCAATTCAAACATTGAATCCAATTTCTTTCCAATATTATTTATGAAAGCATCATAAAAACAACTCAGTCGGCCCAAGTGCCGTAAACTAACATGATTCAACACTTTGGTAAAGAAAATGCTCGCCACTCGAGCAACCTCCATCAAGTAGAAGGCTTAGTCTGCTATTAATTCACTGGCTGTTAGAGCACCACATGCACATCTGTGGACAAATAACAACTGTGCAAAAGCATGTGACATATGTCCAGATCCTACACCCAAACAAAACATATTTCTGATCGAGTATATCATCATATTACCTCATCCAGGTCGGTGAAATTGATCCTCTGACGCAGCTTGTCCAGCTCAGCCTGGTCTGGGACAGACATCTGAGTGGTATATTTGATGTGAGGGAAGGAATGAGGGGTGCGGGCTCTCCTGCGACCGGCCCCTGGGGTGGACTCTGGTGAGATATCATTAGTCAGGCGGCTCTCCACAACCACAGCCGGCAACTTCTTCTTGTTTTTCTCAGAGGATCGGTTGGGTTTTTTCTGCTGCACACCCCAGTCCTGCAGATTTGAAGTTGAGTTAGAAATCTAACTGCATCAGTAAGCAAAGCCTATGACACAAGGGTGACATGCATCTTCTGGAGAAGCATATAGCTGTGCATGGGTCTGTGAATTACAAAATCATGTTGAAACAAGACACGCGTTAACAGAAAGTATTGAGGAGCCCCTCTAGTGAAATATTAGGGGGAAGATGATACTGCCACGCGTGCTTGGAGTTTCCATCAGGTTTGAACTCGCCCTCACCATGTTGTTGAGTCGATCTTCCAGGCTGCCATTGGAAACAACCCAGTTGTGGAGCTCTTCTGCACTGTCACCGAACGGAGCGCCTCCAGTCGCCATGTCACCCACCTACAGTTTGCTGGAATTCACAAAACAAACCAGTCACCACACACAGCCGATTACAACAGTCCAAAGGCACTTTAATTAGCTCAGCCTCACGAAAACAACTAAAAAAAACATTAATTATGCACGCGATGCTACTGTGACCAACATCTGACACCAGCGTTCCGTGAATATTACCTGGATAATAAAAAGTGGCTACCTGTAACGTGCCGTAAAGTTTTAACGCAAATCCGATGAATAAAATGACTTTTCAAAACGCGTAAAAGCTATGAGTAAACATTGAGCGTCCGACTACGACCAGCTTCCAGCTACCGGCGCGTTGCTCGTGCGCAGTTTGGGAGTTGTGACCGTTGTTACCGTTGTTGTGCGTGTGGCCCGCTCCGATTCCCTCCACCACGCAGCGTCTTAGCGGGCTCTCTCTGTCGCTGCTCCCCGTTGGCCAACGTTAACAGCACTCTTGTAGCCAGGGAGCACCACTATTAAGAGGCTTCGCCTTCCAGCTGCCTTGGACAGGCGTCAAAGTCACATAGCACGTAGCTTAGCCAGCTCGAGCGTTTCTGACCTATCCGACTAGTTCCTTCTTACGATCGCCATGGCAACACTCGGTGACCCAGAACCGCACCAGCTAGCTAACCGCTAACGCTCGTTCCTCCATCAGTTGTGTCCATCAAAACACACGAATCCTGCAAAGACGTCGCCAGTCACGCTGAGGCAGCTGGGTAATGTTGCCTAGCTTGCTAACAGGCGCCCAACAAGGGAGCTAACTTTAAATGTCTCGGCGAACGTTGTAGCACACACGCGTCTGAGGTCGCTAAACTTTGAATAGTGAGCTTTGGTTCGCCGCTTGGTGAAGCTGCCAGGACTAAGCATCATTCACACTGACTAACAACACGCGCAGCTGGCGGCCACAGTTCTGTCCTATAGTGATATTTATTAAAACTGCGCCAGCTAAGTTAGCTTACATTTAGAGAACGCAGTGTGTCATTACCTGTCAAAGAAAAAGTGCAAAGTACGTCACATGCTGCCGTGCCGTTAATGGCTTTGTAAATTCTCTCCCAGTCTTGCTCAAATCATTTGATAAATAAAAACGTCTTCTCGGTCCTAAACGCAGCAGCTCATACTGATCATAGCCACAAATAAACAGTGCAGTACAGCAGGGGGCGATATAACCCCCAGTAGTTACTCTCCAGCGCGCGACAGCCGGAAGTAGAGTTGCAGGAAATAGTATTAAGTATTATTTCGGTAACGTTACCAGAACGTGGAGTATGGGTTTTTTAAACGGTCTTTAAGTTCAGTTAATATCTGGGCACGCTTTCACGCCCCCATCTGCCCCCGGATAAGCCTTGGATGCGAAAAGTATATTTTTTGCTTTTGCGCTTAGTTTTGTCGTCGGTTAGCCCACATAGCCTCCAAAGCTAACGTGAGCTAGCTAATTAGCGACGGGAAGCTAACAACCTCTTCCAGGTTTATTCAATCCAAGCGAAGGTGGATTTGGGGTTTTATATTCTCGCCTCGGAGTTATTTCTGCAGTTCGCACCGCAGAGGAAATAATGGGGTCGTCAAAGAAGCACAAGGAAAGGAGCCGCGATAAGGACACAGAGGACCGTCGTCGCGAACACAAGAAACATCGCCATAAGGAACGAGAGAGAGACCGAGAGGTTTCAGACCGCGACAAAGACAAACGAAAGCGCTCCAGGTCCAGGGAAAGGAGTGGACGCGAGAGCCGCAGCAGAGGCGAAAGGAGCACCGGGGAGCCACGGGTGAAAAAGGAGAAAGCTGATGTCGGATATGACGAGAGCAATACAGAAGTGCAACCACAGTCAGCAAGCGGAGATGCGTCTCTCAGCATCGAAGAGACAAACAAACTCAGAGCAAAGCTGGGTCTCAAGCCGTTGGAGTTAAACGAGAACAAGAAGGAGCTCGGGACCAAAGAGGAACCAATGGTGGCTGAGACTATCAATCCAATTCTCATCAATCAGCAGAAAGAGATGAGAGAGAAACTTGCAGCTATGAAAGAGAAGCGCATTCTCAACCAAAAACTGGGAAAAGTTAAATCTTTAGCGGGTGATGACTGGCTTGATGACACCGCTGCTTGGGTGGAGAGAAGCAGGAAGATGGCCCAGGAAAAAGAAATGGCAGAGAAAAGGGCTAAGCTTCTGGAGGAGATGGATGAGGAGTTTGGTGTGAGCAGTCTTGTGGAGGAGGAGTTTGCACAAAGCAGACAGGAGGCCTACACATCCCGTGATCTGAAGGGACTCAAGGTGCAACACAAAGTGGAGTCGTTCACTGAGGGAAAGAGTGTCGTCCTGACTCTACAAGACAAAGGTGTACTCGACGAGGAAGAGGATGAGCTCGTAAATGTGGAGATTGTGGACAAAGAAAAAGCAGAAAAGAATGTGGAGTTGAAAAAGAAAAAGCCAGATTACAAGCCGTATGAAGAAGAGGAGAGTGTGGATGACATGGTTATGTTTAAGCCGCGCTCTATACTGTCAAAGTACGATGAAGAAATTGAAGGTGAGAAGAAAAAGAGCTTCCGTCTGAAAACTGGGGGATTTGCTGACGGAGAGAGAGAGCGGGAGCTCCAGGCCATGAAAGAGGCCCTACGAAATCAAGCCCAGTCCTTAGAAATGCCTGCTCTGAGCATTGCCTCAGAGTATTACACGCCGCAGGAAATGGTGGGCTTTAAAAAGACAAAATGCCGTGTGAAAAAAATAAGGAAGAAGGAGAAGCAGATACCTGTAGATAAACTTCTTGATGACACTCGCAGCTCTGATTTTGGCTCCAGGACGCGGGGACGAGGTCGCAAGCAGTTAGATGAGGAAGGGGAGGAAGTTAAGGAGAAGCAGGTGGTTACATTGCCACCGGAGATTCCCCAGATGTCTGATGACATCAGGATGGCAGAAATGGACATTAGCGATGATGAAGACTTCACACCCCCTGAACCTGCTTTGATTGAGGAGGATGAAGCAGAACAAGAGCTGCAAAAACAGCTCGAGAAGCAGAGGAAGTTGAAACAAAAGCAGCTTCTGAAAGACTCTGCGGAGAAGGTGGCGGCTCAGATTAAAGTCACTGCCAAAGGCAACAATGAAGGTGATTCAGAGAAGAAGAACAACATTGTTTTCAATGCCACCTCAGAGTTTTGCAGAACTCTGGGCGATATTCCTACTTATGGACTGTCTGGCAACCGAGAGGATCAAGAAGACATTATGGACTTTGAACAAGATGATGATAAAGATGATGCAAGAAATTCAGACTCCGAAGCAGATGATAATGTTGGATGGAGCACTGTTAACTTGGATGAAGAGCAGAAACCGCCTGATTTCTCCACAGCCTCCGCCACCATTTTGGATGAAGAGCCCATTGTCAACTCCGGCCTTGCCGCTGCTTTACTGTTGTGCAAAAACAAAGGTCTACTGGACACTCAAATGCAAAAGGTAGCCCGCGTCAAAGCCACAAAGGGCGCCCTGCCCAATGACAACTACTGCATTGAGGACAAGATGGGCTTTGATGATAAGTACAGTCGCAGAGAAGAATACAGAGGCTTCACTCAAGAATTCAAAGAGAAAGACAGCTACAAGCCTGATGTCAACATTGAGTATGTGGATGAGTCTGGAAGGAAACTCACTCCAAAAGAAGCTTTCAGACAGCTTTCACATCGATTCCATGGAAAAGGGTCTGGAAAGATGAAAACAGAGAGGAGGATGAAAAAGCTGGAGGATGAGGCACTGCTGAAGAAGATGAGCAGCAGTGATACTCCTCTAGGGACGGTGGCTTTGCTTCAAGAGAAACAGAAATCTCAGAAAACACCATATATTGTGCTTAGTGGGAGTGGGAAAAGTATGAACGCAAACACCATAACTAAGTGAGGGAAAGAGTGAATTATCTTCCATACAAACGAATACACATTTAAATAGATCTATACACACTTACAGGATGTTTAAATAAACACTGCTATGATTTCATGTCCTAGTGTAATTGCTGTAGTAAAGAATTGTTCAATAAAATTAATACAACAAAGAGTTTTTCTTTTTCAGTTGTGGTGCAGTTCTTATGAGTAACATAACCTATAATTGTTAAGATAATGTGGCCAAAGTTAATTTGTTTTATAAGACTTTATTAATCCCAGGATGGAGAAGTTTTTTTGTTATCACAGAATAGAAATACTTTTTAGTAGTAATGAACAAAATTTCAAATGCCTTTAGGTAAAGAATATTTTTTTATGATTTTCAATTTGCTTTATATTGAGATGATAATGCTAGATACAATTTTTACTTCCTCAAGCGCGTTTATTGCGCTGCAAAGAAATGTAATGCTGTTCATATCCAACAGAGGGCACCATTGTATCGGTTTGTGAAATACAGGTTTAGTGGAAGATACGCGCAGGTTGTGATTGTGGTTTTAATATATTCCCGACATTGATGTTTATATTACTATATTAAAGTTAAAATAAATACACGCGCGTGTCGCTACTTTATAACCAGCGTTGAGCTTTCGGAGCGACCTGCGCTCGTGTCCTCTGCGGAACTAAAGTTGAGGTTTCGAGGAGCTGATCGAGCGCCACTGTGTTGCACCACTTGTAGCCAAATAGTTCGCTAACGCTAGCAGGCTAACGTCGGCTCATCCAATACGGCATGCGGCATATCTGAAGCCCAAGTGTTTGGCGTGAACGGTAAGTGGAGGGCGATCACGTCTCGGTGACGAGTATTCGGACAGGGGGTCGCGCGGAGAGTCGCGCGGCTCGTGATGGCAGCTGCTTGAACGACGTGTCAGCTCGCTTGACAGCTTCCTGTTTAGCTAGCAGCGAGCTTAGTGACGGACGGTCTTTAAGTAGCTTTCATGGTGGGAATTGGCGACTTGTTCCCCGAAGTGCTTCGCAGCACGTTACACGGCCTCTGGTTTGCGGAGGTGCCGCTCGCCGCGTGAGCGCGGCGAAGGTGACGGTTGTCGTTAATTAGTTATGTTGTCTCGGTGTTGGAGAGTTGCGGGACAAACGCAGTTCGGAGACGTCAGTGTCAGGTGCTTCACGGTTCGCGTAAAGGCGTAACTGAAATCATTAGGTTAGTAACTATATTTATGTGTCAGATTCAAGTAAATGTGTATAAAACTTTATGAATGTGTTAATGAACTAATAACTGAGCTGAGACGGTTTAACTCCATGATATAAGTCTCTGCAAGGCCTTTAACACAAGTTTGTGTAGTACTGGATTACATCAGTAAAATGCCTGAACAGCAATGAATTATCCACGTGACGACTAATAATAATTTCCCCCCAGACTCTAACTTTACCCAGCGAAACCACAGGGTGCCGTGATGTCAGAGTCTAAGCCCCCCACTCCGACCCCCGCAGACACATACAAGGGTTGGCTCTTTAAATGGACTAACTACATTAAAGGCTACCAGAGACGCTGGTTCGTTCTGAGTAATGGGTTGTTGTCATATTATAGGTAAGTTATTTGTATGTGTATGTATCTGCAGGATTTTTTATGTACATGAAAGTGATAGCTACAAAACTTATTAAGTTTGTTGAGAGTTAAGTAGAATAGGTGGATGATATAGATAATTATATTGCAATATATAAGATTTTCGTGATGTAGAGCTCTGACTGTTCCTCTTGTTGTGTTTCTTTTAAGGACGCAGGCAGAGATGGGGCACACGTGTCGCGGCACCATCAACTTGGCCACAGCCAACATTGCTGTGGAGGACTCGTGCAATTTTGTCATTTCCAACGGTGGGGCACAGACCTACCACCTAAAGGCCAGCTCAGAAATAGAGCGCCAACGGTGGATCACTGCTCTGGAGCTGGCGAAGGCGAAGGCCATTAACATGCAGGCTGAATCAGGTAAGAGGGAATTCTTCTCCTTGTTAAAGTATTTCATAAGAATATTATGTTTACTTAGAGAGCTACAAACATCTAAACTATACATGTATTTTTGTTCTGCTCCTTGTATCCACTCCTTCAGATGAGTCAGGAGATGATTGCCCTGCGGTGCCCCCAACTTCAGGACAGGGTGGAGGGTTCCGTAACTCAGAAATCCAGTCCACACTGCGTACATTGAACAGCAAGGTGGAGGACCTTGCCACTTGTAATGATCTCATTGTCAAGCATGGATCTGCCCTGCAAAGGTTTAGTATCTGTTATCTGAATGTTTTTGCATATAGTACAAACCTATGTCATCAAAAGAAGGGAATAGAGATGATTATTTTTAACATTTGTCAAAATGTTAATTACACACAGGTCTTTGTCGGAGCTAGAGGGAATTCATGTTGGAGCAGACATGGCTGAAAAGACCAGACAAGTTACAGAGAGGGCCACACTGTTCCGAATTACCTCCAATGCCATGATCAATGTGAGTTGCTTTACTGTACATTACTGAGAAACGCTCTACATTGGTATACTTTACATATTCTTGGTAATATGTTACCACTGTATTCTCGTCCTCCCCAAGGCATGCAGAGACTTCCTCTCGCTGGCTCAGACCCACAGTAAGCGCTGGCAGAAGGCCTTACAGACCGAGAGAGAGCAGAGGGTACGGCTGGAGGAAACTCTAGAGCAACTGGCAAAACAGCACAACCACCTGGAAAGAGCTTTTAGAGGAGCAACTGTTCTCCCACCTTCTTTCAGCAATCCCGCCTTGGCCATTAAAGGTTAGCCCCTTGACCCCTGTCGTTGTCGTGAACGTTTGTTGTTGAAACTTTGAGCTTATACTGTCATGCTTCTTGCTGCATCTGAGGCCTGCTGAGCCTCTATTCATTGTTACTCTTTGCTTTTAGGTGGGGTTTCAGGAAAAGGTGATGCCAGTGACGAGGATGATGACAATGAGTTTTTTGATGCTATGGAAGACCCGGCAGAGTTCATTACTGTCCCTGCTGATCCCAAGTATCACAGGTTAGACACCGTCCTCTTTTCCCTCTGTCATTGATTTTATTGCTAAGTCTATTCCCCCTTTAGTTTGTTTTAAATATTTTTTTCTGCCTCCAGGAGATCTGGCAGCAACGTGAGCGGGCTCAGCAGTGAGACTGGAACTGATGATCAGTCGGTAAATGTGTGTTAAGTTCAGAGTTGTATTTTCCATTTTCTTATCAACACGCTTGAGTAGCTGACCCTAAAGGGCGTCCTCCTGTTTCTCTGTCAGTTTGATGAACTTTCATTAGCATCCAATCCGGAGTCTCCGCAGCCTCTTGAGCTAGAGCCTGTTAGACAAAGACGAACCCGTATCCCCGACAAGCCCAACTACTACCTGAACCTCTGGAGCATAATGAAGAACTGCATTGGAAAGGAGCTCTCAAAGATACCAATGCCTGTAAGGATCCTGTATAAATGGTGGCACCTGGGTGGCTTTTTTTGTTGGAGAGGTCAGTAGTAAAACAAACATTTTCTTTCCCTGTATGTACTAGGTGAATTTCAACGAGCCCCTCTCGATGCTGCAACGGCTTTCCGAAGACCTAGAATACTATGAGCTGCTGGATAAGGCTGCCAAGTGTCAGAGCTCCCTAGAGCAGCTGTGTTATGTGGCAGCTTTCACAGTGTCTTCCTACTCCACCACGGTCCACCGCACGGGAAAACCCTTCAACCCCCTGCTGGGAGAGACTTTTGAGCTGGATCGGCTCAGAGACTGCGGCTACCGCTCGCTGTGTGAGCAGGTGTGTTGAGAACACACTTGCAGACTTTTAAGTTTTCATTTTCGTTTGAGATCCTGCACGGTTGACCTGAGCATTTTGAATCATCAGTCTTTTTTTGTTTTTCTAGGTGAGTCATCACCCACCTGCTGCAGCTCATCATGCCATCTCTGAAAAGGGCTGGGCTCTCAGACAGGAGATTACACTAGCCAGCAAGTTCAGAGGAAAATACCTCTCCATCATGCCCTTGGGTGAGTGTGTGAGTGTTTGTGTTAGTTACTGTTACTGTGTTTACTTGGAATCATATGTTTACAAATGCACATGCCACTAAGGCTTCACAATTAAGGATTAAGACTCATTAAGGTTATGAGAAAACACCCTTAAAAATAATGTCTCTGTGCTCTGAGCATGATAAAGTTGTGTGTATTGTTTTTATCTCCACTGTCACCAGGTTCTATCCAGTGTTTATTTGACAAGAGTAAAAATCACTACTCATGGAAGAAAGTGACTACAACAGTACACAACATTATTGTGGGAAAGTTATGGATTGATCAGGTAACCCTGAAGCTTGTGATGTTCTGGTTTTGGTGACTGTAAATAACATTTATGTCATCATAGATTGTTTTTGCAAATTATTTTATACAATTTATTATTTTAAGCTTCAACAGTGTCTGTGTCATTGTCATTTGTTTTCTCTTAGTCAGGGGAGATCGATGTGGTGAACCACAGAACAGGAGACCGCTGCCACCTGAAGTTTGCTCCATACAGCTACTTTTCCAGAGATGTACCAAGAAAGGTGGGACATATAGGATAAACAGATTACTGGAAGCCAGAGACAGTACGAATAAGGGCACTTCTTACAGCATGTTTGTTTTTGTCACAGGTTACTGGAGTTGTAACAGATAAGGATGGAAAAGCTCATTATGTGCTGTCAGGAACCTGGGACGAGAAGATGGAGTTTTCCAGGGTAATGCAGAGCAGCAAAGGCGAGAACGGCACTGAAGGCAAACAACGGACAGTCTATCAGACCCTCAAAGCCAAAGAAATCTGGAGAAAGAACCCTTTACCGTGAGTTTTGGTTCGAATTCGTATTGGCATTGTTAAGCTTTAGATGTTGTAGCTTTGCATCTATGATCTGTATTGATGGTCGCTTTCCAGAGAGGGAGCAGAAAACATGTACTACTTCTCCTCCCTGGCTTTGACGCTCAATGAACCCGAGGAGGGAGTGGCACCGACAGACAGCCGGAGACGCCCTGATCAGCGGTTAATGGAGGAAGGCCGCTGGGATGAGGCTAACGCAGAGAAACAGAGGCTGGAGGAAAAGCAGCGCACTGCCCGCCGAGAAAGGGAAAGGGAGGCTGTGAAATCAGCGAGCTCCCCGGAGGAAGGTAAGAGGAGAAACCAGGAGGCTTTGTTTGGTTTTCTGTCCAGCGTTTCTCTGCCCTTTCATATTCTGCTCGTTTCACTTGTCTTGGTACTCGTTGACAATCTTAAAATGTGGCTGAAGATTTAGTCAGTGACCCTCTCTTGACAAGCAAGTACTCCTCCATGTCTCATTCTTGACCAATAACGTTTTTTACTCTAGAGCCTAAAACGCTACATGTTTCAGTGTATATTATAGGAAGGTCCTAAATGTCTCCTGCGCCATTTTAATCACATTTTCCTGTCCCTTCACCCGTTTGTGTTCCGTTTAGCAGATGCACAAGTGACTGGCACTGAAGCAAGTGAGGTTTCTGATGAAAGCAAGTATCACTTCAAAGTAAAATACTAGGTGTACTTTTGGAGGCGCTGTGAGTGGCATCTGGAAAAGTAGTGAGCAGAAAAATGACGGTAGCACATCTGGGAAGCAGTTTGGTTTTCTACCGTTTTACTGAGGCTTCTGTTCCAGTGTCTAATACTACAGATGCTACACACAGCACTTTTAAAATACAAATATAGTTACCTTTGTTTGGGTTTGGGCTAGTGTCTCAGCAGTGCATTTACATCTTTTGTGCTTTGGTGTTCAGCTAACACTGAGGACTCTCCCCCTCATACACCTGTTGCATGCAAGTACCCCCCCCCCTTGCACATTTCAGAGCAGACCTAGTCTTTACCTCATAAAGAATCATTGCTCATTCCTCTTTTTACAGCCTCTTATGGACCATCACACTCTCCCCATTTAAGCAAGTATTCAGATATAACACACGTTATTTTCAGACATTCTAGTAATTTAGTAAAACCCACCTGGAAAAATTCCCTCTTCATGTTCCATCATATTCTTTTTGCATGTTTAGTGGAAAGCAAGGAAGGTTCTTATGGAGTCGCAGTCAAAAGCAAGTAACATCAGCCTGTTGTCCCTGTTTGATTTGTTCACGCGAGTTCATCTGTGGCTGCTGTTAAAGGAGACTGTAGATTAACCTAGCAGAGTAGTTGCCAATCAGTACATCTGGTCCTGGGCGTATAGTGCATTAGGTGTGAGTGTGGCTCTGTGCTTTCACTGAATCCTAAGATAAGTATCAATTTAATTAAGATGCCCTCTCTACCTTTTTATAAGTCGTCTTCTGTTTCTTCACCGTCAGGCACCCATCCAGACAACTACCAGGCTCTTTGGTTTGAGAAGACCGACGACCCTGTATCTGGAGAGACATTGCACATTTACAAGGGGGGTTACTGGGAGGCAAAGGAGAAAGGCAGCTGGGACATGTGCCCCAGCATCTTCTGATCGCAGCCTCAGCAGTGCAAACACATGGTAGATGATGGCAGGAGGGGGTTAGCTAAACGCTGCGAATCAGGCCCGACATCTTCAGTGTCCACAGCTTCAGACGAGCAACTCGCATCAAGGGAAGGTGGATTTAGTCATCAAAACAAACAGATGGTCGTAACAGCGTTCAGAGGCCACCCTCACCGCCTTCAAACACTGACCTGTCCTGGGCTTGGAGACCAAGACTCTGCAGGTTCCAGCCTGTGTTTCATTTAGTTGGTAATAGCTGTTGCTTGTTTTCTTTGGAAGCACTATTGACATTGACTTACACAGCATTTTTTTTTGATAGTGTGTCATTTGTTAGTTGTGTTGTTGTGTATTCATACGTTTTGTTGTTTTGCAATCACTTTTTAAATTAAACACTCAATGGGTCATACACTAGATATTCACTATCATGGCTTCAGGCCGCTACACACACATACAATACACGCTTCGATGGCTCTGACCGAAGTGACCAAAGTTTTCTTGATGGAAGCAAGTAATTACATAGTAGTTCTCTTCTCTCCCCCAAAGTCATTGTCATTTATATATATTTTGTGTTTCTGTTGAGTAAACTTTTCGTTTCTGTGTGTAACGTTTCCCATGACGCTAATGAACCATCTAAACTGGAGGAATGGAACCAAATCGTTGTTTTGGTACCAGTCAGATAACTAACTATGAACATGTTAATTGCACTATTCACAGCACTGGAGGAAAACATTTGAGTCCCGTTTTGTCCTCTAGAACAGCTTGTTTTTGCATTTTTGCTGTTGAATGTGTCATTAGAACAAGAACTTGATTAAAAGAAATGTTCTTATCGTAGTACTTATCCTGCATCTCCCCACCTACTACATACAGTATATGTCTGATTTTTTTCATCCCTACAGTACATTTTGGCTTGTTGCTAATACCAGGAGTAAATGTTGACCTTTGCCATTTGAACACATTTTCAACTTCTATTGACTTGATGATTAGTGAAGTGAAGGGAATATATGAGCCAAGTGCTTTTTGTCTTCCTGATTTCCTTCAAATGTTTTCATCATAGCTTTATCTTCACTTAGTTGTTTTAGTTCAGGTGTGCTGTGAGTGTACATTTTTAACAGACAGCAATAAGAGTGCCTCAGTGTGGACACGTGGCACAACATGTAATGGCAGGACTGCGTGAGGCAGGAGCTTGAAAACTGCAAAGCAGCATTGTCTTTTTCTCGCTAGTTGAGTGGAACGACTTTGGCAGGTGAACGTCTATAGCTCCTTTTATATTCAAGTGTACTTACAAACAGAACAGTGAATATGAAGATCATGAAGCAACGTGTAAATATATTACAAAGTCGAGTAATTGTGGATATGCTGGTAGATAATCTAAAGGCAGTAATGCACTTTATTATGTCTTTTTATTTTTCCTTTGCTTCATCTTCACAGATCCACCTTTACCACAAGGATAGACTTCTATGCTTGTTTTCCCCGATGCTGTTGTTTTATCTTCAGCTGATTGTCTGTGTGCACTGTATATGTTAAAATTATGCAAAATTTCTTTGTTAACCTGATGATTTTACAATCTAGTGTCTGTCCTGTTTGCGTGTACTAATGTGTAATCTTTTTTTAGCTTATCTGCATTGTATAACTTGTTCTTTGAAAAAGAAATCTGTTATTTAATTTTTAATTCCTAAGAGATCGTTTTTGTTCCCAATCTTAGAGGCTGACAGATTGAAGGTGCTATTGTGTTCTAATACAGTACATCAGTGATCTACTCTACTTTCAGTCTCGGCTATTTGTCAATTTATTTGTCATTTTTCTTCAGAAGCCTTTTCCTGAACCGTGTTTAATAAATGCAAATATATAAATATATGAAAATGCATAACATATATGTTACATACATGAGTTCTCCTTTCTGTCTTTAGATGCAGTTTTTTTTTTCTTTAGCAGATGTTTGGGGTTAATATTAAAGTCTGAATGAACATGAAAGTTCCTCTGTTTGGTTTAGTTCATTCCTTCAACCAGACATCAAAGAACAAACGAGTAATTCAGAATGTTAAAGCAACAAGAACAACTGTTACATTATACATAGAAAATGTATTATTACATTGACATGAATATTATTGATGAAGCTTTTTTAGGATGTTTGTTTTTCAGAGGTCGATAGTATTTAGGATTTTACTGCAGATTAGAAGTTTTTACATCAAGTGTAAAACATGAATATTGAGCCTGGAAGTACGACATAATGGTAACAGAAAAGTGAACATGAGGAGTACAGTCACTCAGATATACAGTAGTAATGACTACTAATGTTTTATAAAATGCAACTTTAGAAGCAGAACTTCAATGATTTATGATAACAGCTTTTTGTGAAATATTTCTCATAAGTGCGTTATTGTCTTTTTGTCTTTATTGTCTTTTTGACACCTTACACCGTCTGTGGGAGTTTGGGGGACTGTGGGTGTTTAGTTTCAAACTGAAACTGAGAAACTGGGGATTTTACAGCGGTAAGTTTTATTTAAATAGTACCATTGAATTTTCAGATTGTTAACTATTTTCACTTTATGGCAAAACCATAGTTCTTAATAATAACAAGCCTCATCCCAATTGCATCCAGTAACGTGATGTATAACCAGTTCTTTCCATTACATCATGGTTCAATATAACATAAACAAATATAAATATCTGTGTTGTGAAAGATAACTTGGCCTTCGTGACACGACGTAGTGGAGCGTGGCTGGCGGGAGGTGTGGGGATGGAAAACGAGCGCCCCTCGCATGACGTCAGGACCTTTGTTTATTAGCCGAACACGGCAGTGCGTGTTCAGTCCGGACACGCCTGTCGTTGGTGGTGGAGCCGCAGTCACACTCTTTGTCACACTTTGCGCATTCATCGGTGGTTTGGTACCGGACTCTGAAACATGTCGGCTAATGGAGCTGCACCCGGAGTTGACTCCACGGACGCAAGACAAGGCGTTGGGCAGCAGTAAGTTGTGCCCCGGCTCATCGTCACCTCCGTGCTAGCTAGGCATTGCTAGTTCATAGCGGTCATAGCGGAGTTAGCCGTGGGGTTCGCTGGGGTGTTTCTCAGTTCATTTATAGGTTTACAGCTGTTCTGATCACGGTGTAGAAATCTGTGAAGTTGTCTAATCAATATATTTTTAACCAGTTTCATATGATATCTGTGTTTGTCCATTTTTTAAGGCGTTTGTTCGTAAATCAGGTGCAAATCTATTTTTATAGTTTAATTATCTATTGTTTTATTATCCAGACTGTTAGAAACGTCTATGGCGAATCTAAATATCATTTGAAAACCACGTTAAGCTCTTTAAAACGACTTCCTTGGTTTTATCCGTCGCGGATCATCTTCAACCACAGGTTATGCTACAGCTATCTCTGTCTAGCCTGTGCGTTAGCCACCATTTTCCATAGCAACGTATTGTTTTCACAGTAGAAACCGATGAGACCACTGGTCGTGTTAGCTGGCTGCTAGCTCACACTAGTTACCATCTTAAACCCTATAACCCCCCAATCAGCCATTTGTAGACTGTCTAACGTTATTACGGTATAATAGTGTTGTTTTCTGTGTGTCCTCAGATCAGGAGGAGCTTCCTCTGCCTCTGCTGCCATGGATGTGGATGCCAAGCCCCACGCCCACAGCTTCAGATACAGCCTGAGCTTCCCCAGCATCGGCCAGTGCATCATCATCAACAACAAGAACTTTGACAGAAAAACAGGTGTTGTTTCATTCTGTTACGCGGACAGGACTCTAGAAACAAACAGTTTCTAGTCAGATTTGTTCAACAAAATAAGTGACAAAGAAATAGACAAGTGTCACGTTTTACCTTTTACTACTACTTTATAGCTTCCATTATAAGGCCACTAACAATAATATTTACAGGACATGAATGTTTGTCTAGTTAGATTTCACATCACCTGTTTAGAAACGCTCTGTTCATCTAGACTACAGCCTGTAGTTAATGGGTCAGCAGGGTCAGGTGTGCACTGTTCAAAGTTTCATTAGGAGTCAGATATTGGCTGACAATGAAGGTGTGTGTGCGCGCGTGTGCGCGCATAAATACGCTCACGTAACGCGGGAGAGGGAAACCTTCCTACTATTTCAACATAACATGCAAAGCAGGATCACTGTTATTTGCACAGAACTAAAGGTAATGGTCTGCTGTTCTGTGTACGTGACTTTACTTCTCACCACAGTTTTGTATTCTAAGGATGTTGTTATACTAAGGGATCCGAGTTACACTGGTTGCCGTGGATACTATGTCCCCTGCCAGACAATTAGATGTTTAAGTTAGCTCTGTCTTTGCCTTAGCTGTTTGGGGAAACACAACAGTCAGGCACTTCTAATATTAGGAAGTACACTCACCATGTTGGTCTCATGGTTATATTGTATGTGTGATAACCGCGAGGCCACATGTCCTTAGATCCTGAGTGGGAAGTTATAATGTAGACTGTGTAGCATCAAGTGTGTGATCATATTTATTGGGAAAGACATCAGAGTTAAGGTCACATGTGAAGCATGAGCGTGTCCACGAAGGGTCATTTGTCCAGCACTTCCTTCTCTAAGAACTTAAACCTTTTGATAATGTCTCAAACCTCAAGGTTTTGCTGTGTTGTGTAGAAACAGGAACATTGTGTAAACACCAGAAGCAGAAGATGCACATGTTGTTATTATTGACAGAGTTTTAAATATCTTGCTTTCAGTTCAAGCAAAGTGCGTCTGTTGTGATGGCTTTATTCCGCTGTCATACGTGTGTTTCATAAACCAGTCCAGCAGGACTAACGAAGTACTGACACCTGCGTGATCGGCCATTAGCTTTATACTCCCTGAGCAACACACGCACGCAGTAAACATCAGCCAAGGTCATAAGTCTGGTTAATAGTTTTTCTCTGTTTAGCCAATGATGGTTCATGATGTGGTAGATTTATGCTCACGCTTTAATAACCTGGTAATTGTGCTTTTCACAGCAGGTATTTTTATATTATTTTTTTCTTCTTTTAGCTCATTTAGATATTTTTACTTTAGTCCCTACAGCTGTGACCTTAGTTCATACACTGTACTCACAAGCACTCCCATTAACACCAGTGACTGGGAGTGTACTGTGTGCCCACTTCCTTACACAACTCTTTTTCTTCTTTAAGGCATGAATCAGCGAAATGGTACTGATGTAGATGCAGCCAGCGCTATGAAAGTGTTCAGCGCCTTGGGATATAAAGCGATGGTTTACAATGACCAGACGGTGGCGCAGATGGTGCAGGTTTTAACTGCTGGTATGTCTAACAGGTTAACATTTATTAAAACAAACCTCTGTACACGCACACTGATTATTTAAACTTTCTTTCACTCTCCCATTTGTTCCTTTCTGTTTCTAGCGTCAAAGGAGGATCACAGCTGCTCGGCTTCATTCATTTGTGTTCTGCTGAGCCACGGGGACGAGAATGTGTTCTTTGGTACCGATGGCCAAATAGAGCTGAAATATCTTACTTCACTGTTTCGCGGTGACCGGTGCAGATCACTGGTGGGAAAACCCAAACTCTTCTTCATTCAGGTATCTGAAGTTATCTCATTTGTTTAATCTTTCACTAATTCAGTTCATTTAACCTCTAAACTGCCTTGTGTTGTTTGTGCTCCCATCGTTCAGGCTTGCAGAGGCACAGACCTGGATCCAGGGATTGAAGTAGACAGTGCAGACAGTGGAACTTCCAGGATCCCTGTAGAAGCTGACTTCCTCTATGCCTTTTCTACAGCCCCAGGTGCACAACAATAACAACCTCTACAAACATAGGCATTTGTAAATGGTTTATTGAGATAGTCTTTTTTTGTCACTCATGAACAGGCTACTACTCATGGAGGAATACCATGACCGGATCCTGGTTCATCCAGTCACTGTGCGAAATGATCAGCAAATATGGAAAAGAGCTGGAGCTACAACACATCATGACTCGGGTGAACCACAAGGTGGCAGTGGAGTTTGAGTCCATCTCCAACTCGCCCGGCTTTGATAGAAAGAAACAGATCCCATGCATCATCTCTATGTTGACAAAAGAGATGTATTTTTCCCTCTGATGCTGTCTCCGCGGCAGAAAGCTCAATCCAGAAGGGTCTTTATATAGCAGGGGAAGTGTTTTTAGGGTGGTGGAGTTAGGTCCTTGTCATTTCTGGCTGTTTAGCAGAAATATTTATGGGAGAGTAGTTGTGATGTAAACTCGCTGTCATATTTCACAGGTCTGGCATTATGCATGTTATTATTTGTGTGTGTCGTAGGGTTCTCTGGCATTGAGCGTTTTATCTCAGCGGCTGCATTTTTACACATTTAGCCGAACTTTTAATCAACACTGCAAATGAGACATGTTTACAATACACACATTTCAGGGAATGTCAGCTACAGGTCTGATATGAAGTTTGAGCCTCAGTATTTGTTTAATCATGAAGGATGTGTCTACAGCTTGCGTTTTATTTTAACTCTAGTGTCTCTACAAGATGGTATCATGTGCCTGTTTTTCATTCTTTGTCTTTCTTATACTAATGGGTCGGTGTAGAGACATCGATTGTTAGGTTTACACAACAGCAAATAATAAATCAGTCAGCATATTTGCTGTATCAAACACTTGCACTTAGAAGACTGAATTTAAAGAAGACTTTTTGTAGCATGGACTTGAACAGGGATCCAAATAGAAGCTTTGGTGCGTTTCATTGGCTGGTTGCTTGAGTAAAGCCAGCCAACCTGCACTGTACCATCAGCTGAGGGATATGTCGTTGAGCATTAGTTTTTCTCCCGTGTTCTCCTCCTATCGTTTCCTATAAGCAACTGTGAAACTGCGATCGTAATGATGCATAATTTGATAATTTTTTACTGCATTTGACAGGATCAAACTTTTTACAACCACTTGATTCACTTTTGCAGTGAAAAACATTTCTATTTGACAATCCAGTTTTTCAGGCTGTTTCACTATAAGATCACAGTTTTGTAATCAGTTGCACAGATATTTGTCTTTTCTTAAAAATAAATACCACTCATTGCATGGTGTTGCAAATGTGTTTGTCTTCAGCCATTAAGATCAGTGACACATGACACAACTACAGGTTGCTTTTGTGAACACTGTAAAGGGTGTATTTGTGTAAACAGACAGGATTACACCAGATTTGGCCAAAGGAACTGGGCCACGACAGCCTGAGGCCCAGGGCCAAACAAAACCTGGCCTCAGATTCTTGTATCGCCAGCAAAAGAAAGCGGTTTACCTATTACCTACCGATGTAAATGTATTGAATCTTATACAAATTGGAAAATATCACAATAACAGGACTGAATTACACAGTTAATATTAACTGTTAATAAATTTCTATATTAAATAAAAGCATTGTATAATTTATAGGTATTCAAATGATCAGGAATTAGTTCAGCCTATATTGACTTGTTGCTGTCCCATCTTTTGTTTAATTTCATGTGTTTTTATCGCGATGTAAATGCTGCATTTTATAAAACAGGTATTTTTTAGTTATCTGGCCATTGTGTCACCAAGCATTTGCTAAAATCAATTTAGCGTTTCCACCCATTCGAGTAACTCTTAATGAGGTTAATTAATAATCGATTTGCATTTAATTATACACTACCTTTAACAGTTACGACTGTAAACACCGTAAAACAAGGCCGCTGGTTTGAAAAGCGTTAGTTTACGTGGAGCACCTGAATGCAGCACAAGTCCTCGCCTCTTTTGTCGCTGAAATAGGCCCTAACTCTAAAAGAGTTGGGCTCGTGGGCTGCGGGGACGACGCGTCTCCTTCTCCATGGAGCACCTGTGTTTACGGCTCCGCAGGTCGCGAGGCAGATCCTGGGTCAGCACGTGGACGTCCCTTATCGACCTTTAAGGTACTTTAACTTCCAGGCACCTGCGCGCTATTGCGAAGCCCTTTGCGGTCCAATGGAGAGTTGAGAACTGTCTGCCTCCAGCCGCAGGAATGGAGACGCGCCTCCAGATTGCGCCACACTCTCTGGCGCTGGTGCTGGCGCAGGTCTGCGCTCGGAGCGAGGAGGGCTCCTCCTCATCGCGGCATCGCACCGGCTACGAGGTGTTCGCCCGCTTCAAAGCCGTGAACATGCGGCATTTCTGGAACGAGGCGCTGACGCACGCGCTGTCCGAGGTCTTCTTCCTGGGCTGGATAGACGAGCGCGTGCTGCTGATCCAGGGCACGGAGGTCCATCTGCAGGTGCTGAGGAACGCGTGGAGCAGACGGACCCTGCAGCCACCACACGGCTTTGGCATCAAGAGCATAGGTAGGTATGTTTAAGCGTTATGTTATAATGAAAAGGTAATAAATTCACAAAAAAGTACCAGACCTCCATTTTACTCTTTATAATAAACGTCCCACTGCTCCTGGATCAGTGCTGCTGTGGCTGCTCAGCTTGCACAGCTGCTTGTGACATCTTCAGTGGCGCCACGGCTTCAAACAGTGAAGACCCAACTCAGTTTTTCTAGATTGATTTGGGGGTTTTGCCAATGTTTTACAACACGTCAACAGTCTAACAGCCTTTCTGACTCATTTATTGGCTCACGCTGCCTTTAAAGCTTTGTTTCTAAGCCTGGGCTGAAGTGAACCAGGCGAAGCTCGCGACCTCCGCTGCTTCACATCCTTTCACCCACTCATTGGGATCCGAGCGGCAGGACTGCTCCCAGGTTCAGCATTCCCACACTGATACTCATCGTTCTCTGACAGGGCCATAATTAATGCATGTGCTGAGGCAGGTCTGAGATGATAGAGCGGGTCGCGCTGAGTGTCATACATCACCTTATTTATGTCTGCCTCACAACACAGCTTCAGTTCAGATCATCCGTTTCATCATGTTCAAAGGAGAAGAAACGTATGATGAACGCTCACATTTCCAGGAAGTTGTCTGTCCATTGATCGTTATATCAGCAAGGCCTCCAGACAAAATGATGATCAAAATCATTAGAATGTACTTAATAAGAGGTTGAGGCTGAAATAAGCAGTGGTTTCAGAGGAGAACATGTTATTGGTGCTTGTGACATTTGTTTTAAATATGTTTCAAACAGACATTTCCCTCAGGAGCTGGTGGAGCCCAAAACAGAGCTCAGCATAAAGCGACAGCACAGGTGCAGATTAATTCAGGGAGTTTAGATGTTAGCGTATGAGTTTTATTGAACAAAGTGATCATGGGACAAGATGTCAGCATCTTTCCTCTTTTGCCCTTTTACATTATCTGCATTTCATTTTTCATACTGTATTCATGCTGTTCACCTCCTTCTGATTGATCCTCCACACTCTGATCCTATCGCATTGTGATTCTTTAAATGGATTCCTGATTTAAGTCACCTTAACTTCATTCTCACCACCGAGGCAAGCGCTGATAAGCTCAGGAATGTTTGTCTTATAGCTAATAACTCACCAGACGCTATAATGCCTAAACCAACAGAGCCTCGCATTCATTTGGTGCAGAGGCAGTGAAGTACGTTTTCATAACTGTCCAGGGGAGATTTATTTATTCCATTTACTCGTGTGACCACTGTGTAGCTCAGCGTGTTGGGTCTTTTATTAAATGTAAACTTGTAGAAGTTCACCGCGCGTTTACATTTTGCTTGTGACGGTTCACACGTGCAAAAGACTTCAATCAGTTTAATGATTTTTCAGCTTCCGTGATGAAGTTAAAGCTTCCACAATGCGTCCGCTATTTGAAGTTCCAGCTGTTTTTGTGCTTGTTCAGAACACCCTTCGCTAAAGATAATAGTGTTCAGATAATTTACAGTGGTGCTGATTTAGTAGCATGACTCATTTTATTAGCGGTGGTGTCAGGATCAGTGAGACAAGTTCTAACAAAGAAAGTCACATTTTCACCATTAGTCTTTTATTTTATTTTTACCTTATTAAGGTTTTTGAGTGCGTAAAAAGCTTCTTATGAACGTTGGGTGCAACACTCTACATCATTGTGAAAGTTTTAGCTGGTCCTAATAGGATGAGAGTCAAAGTAAAAGTTTTATTTAGGTTTTTCAGCTGTGTGACTGCTGTGTTTTACATAAAGCAGATTATGACCCAGCCTGAGCCGCAAGCAGCAGCAGGATTAATGCGTTCGCACCAAAGTTGTGAGGAGAGACGTGTTTTTCTGCACTGACAATTCAGTCTGAGGGACGCTGCGTCCATTAGCAGACTGTAAACAATGGAGTGGGAGGAGTGTGGGGCTCGGAGGAAGGAAGAGCGGAGCATTTGTGCAGGAAAGCCTCATTGGACGGGAAGGGAGGGATGCATGGGAGAGTGGGGGGAAGTAGTAAATCTGCACGTCACATCAGAATGTGTCGGTGCACAAACACGTCTGCCTGGAGTGGCATCAGGAGTGGACCGTGTGGAGTGCGTTGCCACGGATCGCCCACTGGAGGGCAGAGGACGGGCAGGAACGGAGCCGGGCTCGGGCTGGAGCCGGGCCACACGGCCGCACGCACTGGTCCCACGCTGCCGGCGACGCTTTGCGTCGGATCCCGGGTTTTGGCCCGGTCCCCGCGGCCCATGAGCAAACAGCGTTTACTGCTAATTAGCACAGGCGCGTTAGCATCGTTAGCCCAAAGCACAGCTGGAGCCACGCGGAGCCCCCCAGAGCTCAGAGTCTGGTTTTAGAAGTAGGTCACGGACTCTAAGACCACGAGGCCCAATAAACCTGTAACGGTAACAAGAAATCCTCCAGGTCTGCAGTCAACACGCTGCATATGTGTCTGTTTATCTTTCAGTATGCGGGTTAAATGGTTTTATTTCAGGGTTCACATTAATTCTTGATATTTATGGTTTATATAGTTTGTCCAAAGCCCCAAATATATTTATTTTACTGCCAAACATCACAAATGGTCCAAACAGGTGGGAACCAGTGGATGCTTTTATTTTGCATTCTGGCGGTCAGTCAATCAGAGATAGCGATGGAGTCGCCACATATTTGGAGCTGTGGGCTCCTCCGGAGGACGTCGAGCGGCGGCCCGCGTCTGCACGCTCCGCTGCGATTGTCGATGTTGATTGAAGTGGCGCCGTTCAGCCGTCGGGATGTTCTTTGTGCGGCGCCGAGGCTCGTCACGTCTTCAGCAGCGTTCGGTCGGCTCTCGCCCCGCGCGCCTGCCTGTGCCGTGCGACCGGCCCTTTAAGGGAGCAGCGCTCCAAGGTAACAGCCATGAGATCATCGGCTTGCGTCGTCATGGCAACAAAGGCTGTTGCAGCACTACTGAGAAATAAAATGGCTGGCTTGGTGTTGCTGTCCCTCCTCCTCACCCGTCTCCCCCCTTCCCTTCCTCTCCTCTTCCCTTTTGGTATCAGTGAACTGGAGCAGATTGGCTTTGACATGTAACCCCCCCCCCTCCACCCGTGCCCCGTCCTGCCCTCTCCCTTTGCTCCTCATTCTGTAACTCCAACCATCCATTCACACTCCACACATGTGAGTCAGCAGGAGTCTGCAGCCGGCCGGAGCTGCCACTCTGGACCCGATGCTTTGCCCCGCTTTTACTGGCAGTTGTGTTGTTGTCCAGCGCCGCCGAAGCAACCGGTGGGAAGCGCTGGTGACAAAGACCCGAATGGGCCCCCTTTAAAAGCGAGCGCCGGGTCAGGTGAGACACAGAAAGAGGAGGATGCTGGTTTAAGGGCTCATGGAGAGGGAGCGGATGGAGGCTGAGAATGGAAACCAAACCAAAGGCTTCCTGTTCCCTGGACATTATCTGAGAGCTGACACTTTTTATTTTTCCCCTTCTTGAGCTGTTGATATTTGCTCTCCTCTCTGCCTCTATGTCCTGTCTCTCTCTCTCTCTCGCTCGCCCGCCCGCCTCCCCTCAGCCTCAATCACCCAGACTCAGACGCATGCATGCTCACGCAGGACCGCGCGCAGCAGGCGGATGCGCGCATACTCCCTCTCTCTCTCCCTCGCTCGCCCGCTCGCTCCCTCTCGAACACACAAACGCGTCCGCGCACACACGCCGCCGCACACACATACTCACACACCCTTCCTGGAGGTGCTGGGAGCAGCTGCAGCATTAGCGTTGAAAGCGAGTCGCCGCTGACTGGAGTTTGCATCCCCCTCCTGTTAATGAATGGATGCTACGGGGACCGGCTCGGGAGCTCCTTGCCTCGGATTGCGGGAAACGCTGGATTTCTATTCTTGAATTTATTTATTTATTTCTATGCTCTCCATTTTTTTCTCCCCACCCTCTCCTGGTGCGCTGTTGTCGAAAGGACGATGGGGTCTTGTGCTTGATCAGATAAAGATGGAGGTGAACGTGGCATCTCCGGTGCTCGGCATACTACGGAGGTTTCATTGCCCGTTGGGGTGAAAGCAGCATTTGGTTCGGTGCTTTTTTTTTTTTCTACTGGGATTTTTTGTTTTCCGGGGATTGAGCACTCCTGTGGTGAATTGAGCCATTGTCGAGGACTGGACCTCTGAAGCTTTGTATCTGTGAGCAGCCATCCATCGCCCTCCTTCCATCCCCCGCCACCCTCTCCTCGAACGCAGCGAGCGGATCCCGAAAAAGCGCCGCCGAAACCTCCCCTCGCCGTCCTCCTCGCTTCCAATGCCCCATTTCCCTCATCTCTACCCCTGCCCCCCCACCTCTCTCCCGCTCCCTCCTCCCACATCAGAGCGGCTACGTAATGTGCCTCCCTACGCATGCAAATGGGGATGCTACAAATGGTGGCTGGGACTGATGCTGATGAAAGGGTGATGCCTCGCGCAATCACCTGCACCTCCGCCGCCGCCGCCGCCGCCGCTGTCACCGCCCCAGATCAGCCAGGGAGAGCCCAGCAGCCGATGACAAGCGCCCGCCGCGCCAACACAGCCGTTCGGAGCCTGCCCGTGGATGTAAATGAGACGCGTGTATGCGTGTGAAGGTGCACACTGGTTCCTGCCATGTCTGCTGTGTGATCGCTCTAGCGGGACGTTCTTACTGATGCGGGGGAGGCACTGAGCCTGAGGTTGGTCGACCTCCCCCTGCATTGGTCCCCCCTCCCCCCTCCCTCCCCCAACCTCCCTTCGTCCTCCCCCCTTTCCCTCCCCCCCTTTCCCTCCCCATTCCACCACCACCACCACCACCAACCACCACCACCCCCCACCTATCCCAGAAGCTCCCGGGGGGAGGGGGGGCGGGCGAGGGCCAACTGGTGAAGGGGTCACGATGAAGAAGAACCGCGGCGGCAATCTGCGGCGGGCCTGGCCCAGCTCGGAGCTCGGCGAGCGCCCGCTGGAGCACGGCCTCGCGCGCGCCGAGAAAGACATCTGTGTGCAGAAGCAGCATCTTCCTCCCCCTCCTCCTCCTCATTTCTCGCCGTCCCCGCCAAGTTATCGCGCGCCAGGTGAGTCAGACACACCCACTCCCGCCGGCTCCTCCCCCAATTCACCCCCCCCCCTCCTCCGCACGCGGACACGCTCAGAGGCGGCCGCCGTAGCGCAGGAAGCGGATGAGAGGAAGCAGAAGTGTTTGGAATTATGTCATCGGGGCTTTGTCTCAACGCAACTCCGCCGTAACTTTCATATTCACTGGCCCGTGTGTGACAGCGCAGAACAGCGTGTGCACGCTTTTACGCTGGGACGTGTTTTTCTGACCACCGTGGGTTCACCGTTTGCACGATTGCATCACCTTTGCACCAAATTGTGTGACAGATTAAAATTTATGGCGCGCGTGGCTTCTGGGGCCGTAGCGCAAACGAACGGCCTCCGCGTCCCTTTTATCCACACTGCTGTCGTATCCTCCAGTTTGCTGCCGTGCTTTCTGTCGGCCGCCGCCGTGTTTACTAGAGGCCGAGTGGAGCCGCGCGCAGCTGATGGAGCTGTGATCCTGAGCAGAGATAACGTCATCGCGCTGCCTGACTGGCTGTGGAGCTCACGGTTCATGGAAACAGACAAAACTTCGACACCGGGAGCAGAGACACGGGGGGCTCGACGCCACGGCTCCCGCGGCGCCAGCCGCCAGATGTAGGTCAGAGGACAGGGTCAGAGCAGCCCAGATGCTGCAGCGCCGGGTCGCGTCCGCCGCTTTGCAACCTCTCATCGGGGCAGATGTTTGCTCTCGGATGAGCTGGTCGTAAGATGATCTCGCTCCTCGCTGCCGCTGACAGCAAAGCCAGCTTAATTCAACAAAGGCAACAGACAATTTCTGCACGTAAGCTGTGATTGTGCTGCTAAAGTCGCTTATATTATTGTTAAATTCCAGCGTGACCTCCTGGAGGACGGTGTAAGCTCCTTTCTCTCGCTCTCTTTTTTTTTTTTTTTTCGTGCGTGGCGTGTGCGGTTTGCGTAACGAGGCTGAAGATGCTCTCAGGTGATGCGACGGCCGCCGCCGCGTCGCTAGCACACGAGGAGCTAAGGAGGCCGGGGGAGGAGGGGTGGAGCCGCTCCAGGCGGCATGCAGACCGCTGCCGTGTGGCCATTACATCATAGCTCCACACACTGCGCCTGCTGTTCATTCATGATCCCGCGCCTGTGCCTCCTCCTCCCGCAGGTGACGTGTCTCCGATCAGTATGTCGCCTATCAGCCAGTCGCAGTTCATCCCGCTGGGGGAGATCCTGTGTCTGGCCATATCTGCTATGAACTCTGCCCACAAGCCTGTCAACCAGGAGGCTCTGGTGGAGCACCTCACTGCCAGCTTCCCAGGTACCAGACCCTCCCAGACACACATGACAGTAAAGCTAAACACTGAGCTGAGCTGCAGCAAATGAGTCCTTGTAAATGTAGGTTTTATGTTGTGCTTTTGATTCAGTGATTGCAATATGACCATCCTCTCGCTGGACTTTTGTTGGCTGTGACACATTTTGGATATTTTCACATGGGGATCACAAATCTGAGCATTTTGTTATTTCAAATCTTGTTAACAGCATCATGATATTTAAATAAATTTAAGTTCAATTAATAATTATGGATCGAAAGAAATAATAACGGATAATACATATTATTTTATGGGAAAAATGTCCGACTGGCAGGTGATGATAAACAACTGAAAACCATATAAACATATTTTGGGTCATTTGATTATTGTATCATTGATCTCTAACACTGTGTAAACATTATGTTGTCTATTGTCTCCAAATTGTCTCAATCCTTCAGACGTTCACAATTTTGTGTATTTTAGCATCAAAGCAACCGAGTTCTTTGTTTCGTTTGGGAACTTAACTTAAAAAAGACGTCTTTACTTGAGTACAGTTGCTGGAGAGACGATAAATCTATAGGTTGTCTGATTTGTGTGGGGAAAAAAAACAACACAGGGTGATGAAATGTCAGGCAACAGCAGGGCTTGCTAGACAAAGGTTAGGAGCGGTGGTGTTTAAAATAGACTGCTCTTAATGTGGGACTGGCGCTAAGCATGAGGAAAAACAGAAGAAACACTTACATATGGGTTCGTGGGATAGAACTCCGTCCGCGCACATGAGGTTAGTTCTAGTGAGACCCAGAGAGTGTTACACACAACAGGAGACACTACATTTATCATCAGAAATGATGATGAAGTTGGGAAAATTGTTTTGTAGGTTTGGTTGCATATAAAAATATCTAAAAGATTAGATAATATGTAAAACATATTCAAATTTTTAATTCATTTTCAAAAAACTTTAATAATATTTACATTTAATATTGTTGTTGTTGTTATTATCTTAGCTCATAATAACAAGCCGTGCTTTAGACTCACATGAGCAGGTTTCCCTTCTTCCGTCTGAGTTTGTTCCTGCACTTTCTCTCTTTTAACCCTGATGCGTGTCCTCCCACAGGCGTGCCTACACCCAGCTCAGAGGTTCTGCGACACACCCTGAACATGCTGGTGCGAGAGCGCAAGATCTACCCAACTCCAGAGGGCTACTTCATTGTCACCCCCCAGACCTACTTCATCACCCCCTCCCTCATCAGAAGCAACAACAAGTGGTATCACCTGGACGACCGGCTGCCGGAGCGTCAGTCGCAGCAGCAGCAGCAGCAGCAGCAGCAGCAGCAACCTCAGCCGTGCACGTCGCCCCAGACCGGCGCCGTCACACCATCCACACCCGGCTGCCTGAGGGAGAGGCCTCCTCGCAAGAGCCACACCTCGTACAACTCGTATCGCGAAGAGCCGCCCAGGCTGCACTCGCTCCAAAGCAAGTCGCCCAAGGAGCACAGGGCGGAGCCGCACCAGAGTAAAGCTCCCAAGGACCACAGCGACCCGGCGCCAGGCATGTCGGCCAAGGAGCACCGGGGGGAGCCGCCTTCCTACCCCCACCCCCCGCTGCCCACCTCCCCTCCCGTCCCGCAGCCGCCGCCGCCGCCGCCTCAGGACCAGGCCGACAAGAGCAAGAGCGTCGCGTCTTTTCCCTACAAAAGTGACACTCTGAGCAAGAAGAAGGAAGAGGGCGGCGGCGGCGGCGAGAAGCAATCCAAGCGGTTCGGACTCAGGCTCTTCAGGCTGAGCTTCAAGAAGGACAAAATGCGGCAGCTGGCCACCTTCTCAGCCCAGTTCCCCCCGGAGGAGTGGCCCCTTCGCGACGAGGACGTGCCCACCGCGCCCATCCCCCGCGAGGTGGAGATGGAGATAATCCGCCGCATCAACCCCGACCTGACGGTGGAGAACGTGGCCCGGCACACGGCCGTGATGAAGCGGCTGGAGGAGGAGCGCTCGCAGAAGAACAAAGCGGGCTCGTCGGCCCAGCACAGCGCGCGCAGCAGGCGGGGGCGGGGCCACCGGCGGGCGCCGCACGGCAAGTCCCGCTCCCACAGCAAGCCCCGGACCTCCAGGGGGGACCCGTCCGAGGGCTCCAACTGGGACCTGGTCTTCATGGAGCGCGACTACCGCTTCTTCAGCCACTCGCTGGTCCGCTCGCCCCGCGAGGCCATGTACACCCTGGAGCGCCGGCGGAGCGGAGGGGCCACGTACCTGGTCCACAGCAACCCCAACATCGCCGACGCCTACTGCCCCGTCACCCCCGAGTGGGACGTGTCCGGGGAGCTGGCCAAGCGGCGGACGGAGATGCCGTTCCCCGAGCCGTCGCGCGGGACCTGCCAGTCGCGCGTGCAGAGGAGCCACAGTCACAATCAGGACAGGAAGTCGCGTCACGAGAGGTCGGATCAGGCCAAAGAGCGGTCCCGCTCCATGGACAACTCGCTGAAGGGCCCGTCGCTGGGCGCGCTGGAAGACTTTGAGCCGGCGCCGGAGGAGCGCAGTCATTACTACACTGACGATGGCACCCTGCGGGCCACGCAGAAGTCCTCCCATTACTCAAGGATTATGTTCTCTGCTACTAAGTTCCACTCTGACTTTAATGTGCCTGATTTGGGGAAAGGGAGTTTGGACGAGTCGAGGATCCGGAGTACGATAGAGAGGAACAAAAGCAGAGACAGCTTGCCAACATACAACGAGCTAATGGGACTTTCTCCTAAGCCCTCAACCGATGAGTACTTCCAGTGCAATACATCAAATGAAACAATCCTAACTGCCCCTTCGCCTCAGGCAAAATCAGAATATGACACATTAACCTCATCAGGGGGACTCCGAAAGGGCTCTCCGGCCGACCGCCAGACGCCTCACCTCCCCTCCCCTCACGCGGGGGAGTACAAGGAGGACCTGTCGGCGGCGAAGGGCCCGGCCGGCGCGGTGCGCCTGACGCCCAGCCAGACGCCGGAGCCGGCGCCCAACGCCCGCCTGACGCCGCACCAACACAACGTGGACCCCGGCGGCGGCGGCGGCGGCGCGATCAAGCGGAAGGAGATCTTCAGCAAGGACACTTTGTTCAAGCCGCCGCACAACGCCCTGTGCGCGGCCTACGTGGACGGCGGCTACACCAAGTCCGGCACATTGCGAAAAGCCTCACACGCCAAGTCGACCGAGGCCCTAGACAATCCTGAGCCCCAGCAGCCTTCCAATTCAGCCGCTTCCTCGGCGCCGCCTGCAGTTTTACCAGGCTGCATGGAGCCAACAGTCCCCTCCGCCTCCTTTGACTATTACAACGTCTCGGACGACGAGGACGAGGAAGAGGCGGAGGAGGACTCGCACAAAGAGTTGGCGAAAGCGGAGGACGGCAAGGAGCGCGGGGAGGGGGGCGGCGGCGGGGGAGGCGGCGGCGGCGGGGGGGAGGGCACCATGCAGTGGCTGCTGGAGCGGGAGAAGGAGCACGACCTGCAGAGGAAGCTGGAGAGCAACCTGACGCTGCTCAGCCCCAAGGAGACGGAGAACAGCAGCAGCCAGAAGTCGGCCCACTCCGCCCGCCTGGACAGCATGGACAGCAGCAGCGTGACGGTGGACAGCGGCTTCAACTCCCCCAGGTGTGTGTGTGTGTGTGTGTGTGGGGGGGGTTGCTACACGGATATCCGTGTCCTATGTTGCACCAGCCATATTTACACCATTTAGACACCGGAATGTACGAAAATATCCAAATATCACAGCCCTTTCTTTGCAGGTTTTCAGCACTAGCTTACAGTATAACAGTATAGAACCATCACACATAGAGAGAGACCCAATGCTTAATGTAACTAGAGAATCGCTGATAGAATAGGATGAAATGAGAAATGGCTACAGCAGCAGGTCTGAATTGTCTCCATCTCACTTTCAAAAGCTGAGTAGCGTCTATTTGTCACAACTTATGATAAATAATAGACGTTTGAATGACAAAGTAGCTTCAAAATCAGTCAAATGGTGATATGTCATTATACTAATATGTGATGTGATATGTCAATATTATATGTATGTATGTGTTGCGTTTACTTCCCCCAAGTTGTCAGAAGTTTCAGTTATTCTACTTTATTGTATTGCTGCATATTTATACGTCTTCTTTCTTCACGTATGAACCCGATAGCCTTGAACCCGTTACTCACACGCCACCATTCGAAGCCCCGAGTGTGTTTTACACTGTGATGACAGCATGACGCACTCCTGGCGTTTCTCTCAGTCAGTCGTCACCTGTAACGGTTTTCCAACAATGCAGAACTCTGTGCAAGTGCGTCTGCCACTTGAACTCAGGCCAATCCGAAGCGCTGGGATTCTAATAGGCGTTGTCTCTCAGACGGTGGGACTGTCCCAATAAGAGTCTGACTGATTTTGGCAACTGCACTTTTTCAGATCGACATTTCCTCTAAAGCAACGCTGAGCAGCCTATTGTCTTATTTCTTATATTTCTCATATTAGTACAGCAGTCGCAGTCGCACACGACAGCTGACGGCCTGAAGCCCATTAAGAGGCGAGAAGTGTCACGTAAGAAGTGTTGACAAGGCAAACGGTGAAATGGCAACCGCCGAATCTGACGGGAGGATGCCATGAGTTTGTCACAGCAGGCGTCAGAGAGGAATCAAGCACATGAAGCACGTCCCGGGTGCTGCTACACAGACCCAGACCCGGACCCGGACCGGTTCTTTAACAGCTGACACGTCTCCATGCTTTTGAAAATAATATCAATACGAATAAATACAATAATACAAATAAAGAAAACCCAGAAGGTGCCGGTCCAAAGCTCTGTGTATTTTAGCAGTATTTGCACCACGTGAAGACTTTCATTGCGTTTGCTTGACTTTACTGTATGTTTATGTGTGCAGGACACGGGAAAGCCTTGCCTCCAACACATCCAGCATAGTGGAAAGCAATAGACGGCAGAATCCAGCGCTGAGCCCAGGCCACATCGGCACCAGTGGCATCGGATTGCCTTTCAGCTTTCGCGCCATCCCCGAACCCCCCACCACGCAGCCTGAGAAGCTCCAGAAGTCATCGAACTGCCTGGCCTCCATCACCAGCGTCTGACGGGCGTCACAGACTGAGACCCTGAAGGTGGTGGAGGAGCAGGGGACGCGAGTCCGCGTTCGGGCCCTCGCTGTCCTCCACCGACACGCATAAACACACGCGCGCGCACGCACGCGCGCATATCGTCGGACTGCTGAGAATCCATTTACTGGGACTGTTACAAAAACAGGCATGGCTTCAAGAGACTGTTCCCACAGCTTCAAGAACTTTACTGCAAAAAGAGGAGAAAAACTACAGAATATTAAGACCGCAGCAGGTGAAGACGCCTGCTGGAAGTACTTTGATTTTGGTGACATGGACTCTAGTTTGGCTTATATCAAGATTCTTGATTATTGGTATTGGAAAGTAGTAGACTATAGGATTCAAGTTACATTTGGAAATATCAAAAAAAGCTTTTTATATTACTTAACAATACATGTCCAATTAAATGTTCTCCTTCCTGAAATAGCGTCAAGTTCTTCAGGAGGGTTCAATGTATCAGCACAATGTCGAGACAATAAAAGTTAAATCTGAGAAGAATGAATGAAAGATATAAAACATAAATCAACTCAGATTTGTGTACCGCAATGCAAATGATGTATGTATACTCGATACTTTTGATATCCTAATTATTATAATGGTGGTATTAAAGATGCTATGTGACCAAAGTGTGGTTTGGACAAAATGAGCTGCACCTCACACCTGCGCCCGTTCGTTCTCCACAACGAAAGCAGCAGACGACTAAACGAGCTGCTCACAAACTGGAGCGATCTTCAGTTCACCTGTCCGGAACCAGTAGTCAGTCTGTTTTGATGGAACCTTGCAGGATTTCCACGGGTACATATTTACAGTTTTAGTACTTTTTTAACTCGTTCATAAATACTTGAGTGTGGAAATTGTGTGAAAGTGAAAATTTGGGGGATTATTTTTCTTATTATTTGGACTTGAATATTTTCCACTTTTCAACTCTGTTACTTCACACAGTTGCTGATATTCTGTACAGCAGATCCAGCTGTGAAGATAGAAACAGGTACTGCACATGGAGCAACATCCTAAATACCTTTTTAGTTTTATGGGTTCATTTGGGTTCATTTTCGCTTGTTCCAACCAACCAACTGAATTGTGTTCACACAGACACAGTGACGTCTCCACCGGCTGTGCTGCAGTTCTCCGGATGAACTGTAGGTGGAGACAGAGTTTACACTGATGCAGATCTTACACTTTGCTGCAGCAACATTGCAACATGACAGACCAGGTCGAGACGACCCAGTCCTACGGTGTTGGGTCTATCACTGAACAAGGTCACGGTGTTTCACACAGTATAAACAGCACAGCGCCTGCATGTCGTCATACAAGTTATATTATTATTAGCATCATTAACAATTAGCAGTGTCCTTCAGGGTTCAGAGTCCACAAGTCTCGTAAGGATCCGTTCAATTTAATTAAAAACACTTTTCCTTACGGGGAAATGTTTTGTTATGGGCCCAATTCATGATGATGAGGTTTCGAACTGCGCCCTCTAGAGGCCAACGAAATATCTACGCGTGTGTGTGTGTGTGTGTGTGTGTGTGTGTGTGTGTGTGTGTGTGTGTGTGTGTGTGTGTGTGTGTGTGTGTGTGTGCGCGCGTGCGTGCGTGCGTGCGTGCGTGCGTGCGTGTATCTGTGTGTGTGTGTGTTGAACCAAATGTGTGACAAGCTCATCACATTGATCCTATAAAGGTAAGTGACTTGTCCTCATAGACCAACATGGTAAATGGGTCAAACTGTGTTTACAGATTAGAGCAGACCTTCGGAAAGAAGCATCAAAACATCAAAGGGCCTATTTATGATACTGTCTGTAGCCGGTCAGAGGTTCTGAAACTGGACACAGTGAGAGACAATGTGACAGGACAGACCCACCTCAAACGTCAGTCACAAAAGAACTTGAAAGCTTTGAAGTGAGATTTATTGAAGATGTAAAATCCCTCATTACTCATTCTTCCTAAGGCAGAAAAGTGAACTCTCATGCTCAAAAGAACACGAGAGCTTCACTGAAGACTGATTAAAGTCCTTCTGATGATGAAGATTATTGCACGTGACAGTAATTAGAACCTTGGTACTTTTATTGATATTTTTATAACTTACAATTTATTTATCACTTTAAGCCCCAATTATGTATTTTTAAATTCACAAGAGATATTATAATACGTATTTTTTTATTATAATAACACAAACTGTTTAGGCGGTACTCCCAGGACCCCATCACTAATATGAACAACTTCAAAGAGGAATCAAGGTCAAATAAAACATTTTATAGTTCAGAGAATTTTTCCATACTTTGCTAAATCACAGGGAAACTGAATTCTTTTCATTTAATCACACTTGTCCGAACAGACCATGTACTTTCACTGGATAATTATCACAAAGGGAAATGTCATCATTTTATTTGTGCATCCATGTTTGGCACTATGGTTCAAATGTTTAAATTAAACACAGAATACAGCAACAATAAAAACACGTGCAGCGTTGACCTGTGTGTATTTTAATGGCTGATGCAGAGGACGTCATGTCAGCGACTCAGAGATGGAATCATGAAACTAAAGCTACGGAGGACGGGGTGGGGGCTTGGGGGGGGGGTCACCTGTAGCTTGGCACATACAGCAATGAAAGATCCAACTCAACAACATACAGCTCACACAGACACACACACACACACACACTTACGCGACATGTTCAACAGAAGCGATGCAGCGCTTTGTCGTCTGCGCTCACATTTACAGAGGAGAAGCGTTTGCTCACATACGGCTGGAAGGAAGCAGGTGGAGGAGGAAGCGTCTTTGAGAGCAGCTACAAAAAGGACACAAACACACATGCACTGTAATCACAATCTCACGCACAAACTACATTTCCCATGTTTGTTTGTTTTTTTACCCCACAATATCACCATTTACAATCACCAAACACATTAAATATCCTGCCAAAAACTCACAAACACCCCACTGACACCTGTGCAAGAGCATAGGAGCGACCTCCAGGTAGCAGACATTTGGTTCTAAGGCAATGTAGTAGGTCCACAGGACTAGTGCTGCTGAGACAGTGTGTCCACTGCACACATCTCGGCGTCTCAAAACCTACACCCTCAGTCATTCAGTGTTTTTATTTTAGCACCATGGGAATCTCTCCTTCGGGCACAATTATCACACTCCGAGAGACGATTGTGGAAAATATTCCCTTGAAACATCCACTACAAACAAAAAAAAGTGGGGGTGAAGAAGAAACTGGAAACACCACATGGAGGTTGCTCAGTTTGTGATAAGATGCAATTTTAAACACACACACACACACACACACACACACACACACACACACACACACACACACACACACACACAACAAAGGCTTAGATTTTACATCACAGATTATTTTGAATAATCCTCACATTTTTCCCATTCGATGGTGGTTGTCTGCATAAGCTTTGAGCAAAAAGGGCAAAATGATGGACTTTACTGTAGCTTTTTAATTGTTTACACACACACACACACACACACACACACACACACACACACACACACACACACACACACACACACATACACACACACACAGTAAACACAATGGGTTTTCGAGAACATGAGACATTTAAGACATAAAATAAAATCATCTGTGGCTGTTCTGTGCTGGGTTGAAGAGACCGGTTCCCAGACACGGAAGGCAATAAAAACGTCTGTTTAGGGTCTCCTTTCAGTTAGTGTGGGTGAAAAGCAGCCATCCGATCACAGTAAGTTGCACAAGTCAAGGATCAGGAGTCAAAAAAGCTTCTCATCCCTTGTTGGATGCATGTCCTTGTAGTCATTTTAGCATCCACAGTTTGTAACTCTTGATATGAATATGGTGTTTCGGTGTGTTTCTGCTCTGTTTACATCTGTGCAACCGCGAGTGTCTCAGTCGAGTGATGTGGAGTTCCTGCAGCCCTGTTTCCACACTTCAGCGGGCGCAGCTCGATGTGCTCTCATGAAAACCGTCTCCTCCATCAGCACATTCCCACATTTGGTGAAGCTAGTTTGGATCGCGCCTCTGCAGGTCTCGTCTCGGAGCACGGACCTGCGTGGAGCAGCGGGGGGGAGACAAATGTTCACATGCGTAATGTCTTCCTCCGAGGCTGTCCGCATATGTCTGTCGTTGCCATGGTGAAGGTCAGGGGAACTGTGATGGGGCTGCACAGAGGTCAGAGGTCACCAGCTGCGAGCGAGGTCACTTCCTCCTGTGAAAGTTCTCCTGGAACTTGGTGCTCATGTAGCGGATGTGGAAGCCCTTCTTGCTGATGGTGTCGTCGGTATGGAAACGGATCAGCATCGTGTGTCCGGCTGAGTAGATCTCCTCCCTGGGCTGCGGAGGGGACACAAAGGTGTGTGAAGCAGGCAGACCGCTGCGGGTCACGGCGTGTTGGTGGAATGCAGCCTTACCCCTGACCCGCAGAAGCGGCCGAGCCGATGCGAGTTGGAGTCGTACCCGTTGTACAGCTCGATGTAGTCGTAGCCGCAGTCGGCCTCCTCCTCGACCTCGAACGTGGTGAAGCTGAGCTCGATGCCGTAGCCCTGCTCCGCCGTCAGCAGCCACTCGCAGTCCGTGTGTCCCGGGTAGTTGTTGTCCCCGAACTGGGAGTGGGAGTAGAGGTTCTTCTGACGAGTGTCCGCTTTCAGGCGGCCGCCGCACTCTGGAAGCGCAGGACGAGCAGCAGCGTGTGCCGTTAGAGACCACTAGAGGGCGCTAGAGCTCTTAGCAACTACAGGCACAACACACAGTACTGCACATGCTCACAGAAAATGATACAACTGCATGCAATGTAGTGCATGAATGCATCACACACACACACACACACACACACACACACACACACACACACACACACACACACACACACACACACACACACACACACACACCTGTTGAGTGTGTCGCCTGGAAGCCCTTCCTTTGAACTGAGGCGTCGGAGATGAAGCGCAGGTACACCTTGTTTCCGGTGGAGACCAGGGGCTCTGGGATTTTACTGCCACACAGTCGACCCAAGATGGCCGCCGTGTCGCTGTCCCCGTCGAACGCCTCCAGATGGTCGTACGCGCACTCCTGATGCTGCTCGATCTCAAACTCACTGAAGGTCTGTGGAGGCAGAAAGTGGAGCGGACGCTGAACTCTGACCCGGACTGACAGAACATTTACTTCACTTAACTCTGAGGACAGTTAATTATCCAGAATCAGGAGAGTTTAATTTCTGCAAATGTTTTTTATTCACTTTTATACTGAGAGCAACTATTTTTTTGTAGAATTTCAGGAAAAAAGAGTGGCCATTTACAAATCATCATAACTTTTTGTGTTGCTGTGGAGTCAGAAAAAACAATAACAACACAAAGACTTGGACGAGAGGCTTGATTTTTGGCTGGCTTTTTGTTAATTAAAGGGTCTCAGCTCAAATCATGACAAGCTTTCAATTAATAAAATGACACCTTTCAAAGCATCTCTGGCTTAAAAAGGCTTTATTCAAGCCGTCAAGCCAGCACTTCCTCTTCTGGCGTCTGTCCAGTGGTTTGGGTAGTAACAAATGAAATTTCTCCAAAACACAATAAACAAGATGAAGCTGAAACTCCCAGAAATCAATGCTATAAAATGTCATGTTTGCATTGCTGTACATCTGTGAAGAAACCCCCGTCCCTGTCGGTTTTTGTGTTTTCACAGAGTCACGAATTATAACCTACAGTAATTAAGTGCCTGAGAGCTGAGTCATCACACCTTGTCGGCCTCTCTCCCACACAGTCACACATCTGTGTCATTTTCTCCCATTCCGTGACCACAAACCAACGCACACGTGGCGAGTGATGGTGTGTGAGGATGTCATTACTGAGAAAGGGTCTGATTGTGGCAGATGTGATGGGTGAGCGGGGATGAGGCACGGGTTGCTGGATCTATTTACTATTCTGAGAATGTGTGTGTGTGTGTGTGTGTGTGAGAGAGACAGAGAAAGAGACAGAGACAGAGACAGAGACAGAGACAGAGAGAGAGAGAGAAGCAATAACAAAATGACCTTCATGACTTTGCTCAGATTTCAGGTATTAAATTTATCCTACTGTGATGTCATTACTGTGGCTACAAAGAGCGCCATTGCTAATCTCAAGCATCACTGGTGTTACAGTGTGTGTGTGTGTGTGTGTGTGTGTGTGTGTGTGTGTGTGTGTGTGTGTGTGTGTGTGTGTGTGTGTGTGTGTGTGTGTGTGTGTGTGTGTGTGTGTGTGTGTGGAATGCCAGGAATGTGTTTGTGTATTGTAAAAGCTGTGCACTCATGATGTAGGTGAGCTGAAACAACCTGCTAAAAAAGTAATGAAATGAATGAAGAATCTTCGGGTTATTTGTTTGAGCTATTTTTCCATTTTCATCTTAATTAGTTGTCTTTGTTGCTCTTAGGAGCGTCTCCGTGTGGATCTCATGATCACGTCTGAGCTGTCACAGACGCTAAGACCATCTCCTCTCCTCTCTCAAAGAACACCCAGTTGACATACAAATGCTGACATGCCCACATGTCTGCACGAACGCTCGTACGCACACAGAGAAAGACGCAGATGGCCGGCGCCCAAGGCCCCTTTCTAACGCATGAGCACACACTCGCAGTTAGCCTGAATGTCCAAACGTGCACTTTCTCCCCCGCTCGCATCCGAGCGTCATTAGTAAAACATGGGAAAGGGAGATCATTGAGTAAAACGCAGGAAGGGGGACGCCTGGGGCTTCCACATACAGTATGACCCCCACACAGAGTGATGCATTGTTAGAACGGAGGAAAGTGAGTCATGTTCAAGAAAATGGTCTAAAGAGAGGAAGGAGCCCAGAAACGTCTGGAGCAGCTTGGTCTGAGTCCCACTTACGATCTTGACTCGGTGTCCCGGCGTGGCCGTGATGTCCCAGGTGCACTCCTTGCGGCTGGGGTACTTGTCGGGCCAGTTGGGGCTGCTCAGGGAGCCGCTGGGGCTGTGGATCTTATGTTCACACTCGGCTGGAGGCACACAGACACAAGCAAACACACGCACAGAGGAAGTTACCATCATGGCTGCACCGGAAAAAGGCCAGAGGAAACGGGGAGGAAGGAAGGAGAGCAAGGAGAGAAGCCAAGGAGAGAGGAAGGATTTCAAAGACACACATCCTGGTGACAGGTTCAGTGAATTTCACCGCTACCTGCACACACAGGGAAGCTGCAGGGAGATTTGTCTCAACGCACAACCATCCATCATGGAACATGTTTTCATTCCGAGACTGAAGCCAGTCAGTAATTACCTAAAGTAAGTTATTTTGAGATAATGTGGGTTCACCTGTGATTTACGCTTTAGTTTAATCCCAGAAAAGCAGTTTTTGCTCCTGCTGTTAAGTCCAACCTCACATCTGTGTTACATTATGCAGACAGCATAACAGCAACTCCTTAGTCAGATGCTCTGGTGTTTTTTGGGTTCCTCTCAACGAGCAGCTATAAAGTGTCATGTACTGTACTGTATGAGTCTCATAGCAAAGTGAATCACGTTGAAAGTGACGTCTGTTGTCACTCGTAGGCAGGTGATTCGTTATTAAAATAACACTGTAGCTGGTGACACACCCCCTATGCTTAGGCCTTGTCGGTCAGGAGACAGATCGACAGCTCTCCATAAGAGCGATGAAGAGCGACGGCAGCGAGCTCAACATCTGTCTGCTCGCTTTTGTCTAGTCTGTAAGAAACATGGAAAGGGCTGCTGTTTAACGAGCAATAAATTTACTTCACACATCATCACGTATCTGTTAACAACAGGAAGTGAAATTATATTGCCAATTAACCAACCTTAGGATGGTTTCTAATGTAATATAGAAATTTGTAAGACTTACTATTTTTTTCCTCTACTTAACATTAGTGAATTGCTAAATTGCTAATAGTCTGACACGAATACCACTACCACACTATACAACACCTATGAGTCTGAAGAACGGGGACATGGAGCTCCGTGACTGTGCGATCGTACCGGTTCACGCTGGTCTAATGCACAGATAAACACACACTCACACACAGGAAGACAGTAACACATGCGCGGCTTTCAAGCTCCCAGATGTTTGAAACACGAGCCTTTTTATGAGCGGCGCAGGGAGCCTGCAGTGAGGCGTGTGTTGGGAGCACACGTTCAAGAGTTCACCTTCAAAGAGCTCGGTATAATGTGACATTCAACACTGTAGTGCGTGTCTGTGTGCACGCGGGAATGTGCTAATAGCGTTCATGGAATAATGTTTTATATCAAACTGAAACCTTTTCTCAAACATCGCAGTTTTGTGACCAGTGGACCTCAATGAACATGAACATCTGGACTTAAAGCTACAGTAGACTCTTAAATGGATGTCTCTTCTTTATCTGTTTGGACATGCTCATAATTAAGTTTAAAATGAAGTTGAAGTATGAAACTCCAGTCTGGTTTAAAGGCAAGCCACAAACAACAAGGATAACGTGTGGAGGTGCGATCCGTCAGTGTGAGTGCAGATGTGAACGTACGTGGAACCCACCTTCCTTACAGTCGTGTTTGTTCTCATGCAGCACAAAGCCGTGGCGGCACTGACACACATACGAGCCCACGGTGTTGATGCACTCGTGCTGGCAGCCGCCATTGTCCTTGCTGCACTCATCTTTGTCTGTAAGAGACACACACACACGCAACGCGTCACCCGTGAGGAAGACAGCGATGGGGGGGGCGCGCGGCGAAGCCAGAGGTCGAGCAGGGGAGACAAGGGGAAGGATGAGACCTTAAGGAAGGGGAGGGGGCATAAGAGACGCAGAGAGGCCGAGAGAGCACAAACAAACAGAGATATCAAGGTGAGGCCGGCGAAGGGAAAAGGTGGAGCACCGACTGGGAAACGTGACAAAAATGGTAACAAATATATATCACACATCAGTTCAGGCCACTTTACCCAAAGGTCGTGGTGTCGTTTTCACCCTTTAAATTCAAGGCTGAGATTTAAAACAAGACTGTAGAGACACGAAGGGAAAGACGACGGCAGGGAGAAGCTCGTTAGCGGCTGTGGGGCCTGGAAACGATCTCCGCTCCAGATACCTTGGCTCTGAAACCCTCCCGACCATAAGAGCTGTTTTCAGATCAGCTGCGCTGTCCCCAGGCCAGACCACCAGGCCGGCGAGTCCAACACGCTCACACCGCTCATGTGGGCTTTGGTTCCTTTCACGCCTAGTTCCTGTCAGCGTCAGTTGGAAAAGGTACAAAAGACCTCAACAGGACCAGATACAACATGTAGAGTATTAAGTTCCATAAGAACTGATACAAACAGATCTTAGATGATACTAATTCAATTAGTTTCCTGTGTTTCCTTTTTCAGAAAACACAAAAGATGTTTTTTTTTACTTTTCTGTCCCGTAAATTTTGTCATCCTCTAATTTGTGGCTTCCTCAAACCACATGGTTCCCTCTGCGGCCTTCCGTGAGGCTGAACACTGTGCAACCAGAGCAGATCACAAGGTGAAGGTGGAAGGAGCTGGACGGACTCACCACATGTGAGGTCGCCACGACGACACCGATGACGGTGTCAGAGACAAACAGGGTGGATAAGGACTGGAGCCAAGGATGTAAAAGGACAGAGAGTCTGTGTGTGTGTGTGTGTGTGTGTGTGTGTGTGTGTGTGTGTGTGTGTGTGTGTGTGTGTGTAAGACAGAGTCCTATAAAGCAACATTGGTTTTGATGCAGTCAGCTGCATCCCCTCAATTCAAGAAGTTGTGAATCAAACTAGATCTGCTTTTAATTAAACTCAGTCCTTCTCTCTCTCTCTCTCTCTCTCCTGCTCTGTGTGTGTGTGTGTGTGTGTGTGTGTGTGTGTGTGTGTGTGTGTGTGTGTGTGTGTGTGTGTGTGTGTGTGTGTGTGTGCGTGCGTGCGTGTGTGTGTGTGTGCGTGTATGTTTGTGTGTGAGCGCACGTTTGTCTGCGTCTGATGTGGTATTACTGTGCTATTGTGGGCTCCGTCTCACCCCATCACAGGCTAAGGAGCTTTGCGTGGACGCTACACAGTGCTCATTGTGGCGTTCTGCAGGTCAACCACTCAGTGTCCACATGCACGCGCACATGGACGCTCGTGGATTAGTGGTGTGTGGGAGGCCGAGGGGGACCTCCCTAAACCTGTTGGCTGGTGGCCAACCAAAAGCTCTCCCTGTGAACCCAGCAGAGCCGTTTACCTATAGCTCCGCTATGGGGCCGAAACACGTAACTAACGCAGTGGTGTAATGATGTCATTTGTTTACGACACTAGAATAGATTTTAATTTTAATATAGTTGTACAAACAGGTAATAGTATGTAGTATGGGACAGGGCACAAGCCAGGATTCTGTCTGAAAGTGAATGGATTAAACAATGATCCACACCGTTAACACTGGATCAATCCATTCATTGCAAAATGGAAGCCAATCAGACCGTGAGGTCATGTTACCTCTGACCTCTGAAGCTGCCAACCTGTCGTTCACACGACCGTGAGTGGGAGAGCTTTACGTCCTGGCATGACCCAAACACAAACATACGCTCCTGACACACAACCAGCCTGTCTGAAGGAGGGAAGAGCAGAGTGGGTGAAGGAGGCCAGGGAGCCGCTGGAGAGAGTGGTAGACAGGAAGAGGGGGAGGTTCTGTATGGGCACTTAGGACAAATACGTATGAATGCACTGACATATACAAGGCAACATGCAACAGTAAATTAAACACACACATGTCACAACCCAGTGCCTGTTAGTGACAGACAAGCTGAAGCATGGAGACCCTTCATTCTCGTAGCAGCTCACATTTGCCAGGTACTTGATTAAAAGTATAAAGCAGCGAATGGTGGGCGACGGGGGGACAAACTGTGGCCTCTTTGGTTTTCCATACAATAAACGGGAAGCAGCCAATGTAAACGGACACTGCAGCAAAACAAACAGCGACTGCAGTAAACATTGTGGGGCTTTTACTGAAGCCTCCAGCTTCAGCCTGTTTTGGCGAGAGGCTTGGAAATTCAGCGGGCCCGTAAAAACCTCCTATTTGTGACCGCTCTGCTCCTAAATCCCGCGGTTTGCCCCAGTCGAATGAAAACGAATGCTCCACGCCACAAAGGCAGCGGCGATGTATCTTCCCTCGCCGCGCGCGGGACAGACCGGGTTAGTCATACGTCACCCCGTCAAACAGATTTACCGGTTCCAGCCGCCAGAACGTCCATAGCAACTTCCCAAACTGCTCCTGCATCATAATAAACTGTTCCTGTTTCCATAAACATGTTCATTACGCTCCGAAGGCTCTGCCAACAAGCCCCGGCCTCCCGCAACACGCCGCAAACACACGTGCGCCTCACCTGAGAAGAAGTGAGCCTTGAAGCCTTTCTTGGAAACGGTGTTGTCGGACTTGAACTCAATCCTCATGTTGTTGTACTGGGAGGTGATGACCTCGGGGACCTCGGTGCCGCAGTACTTGCCGTGCAGCTTGGAGTCGGAGGAGAGGCCGCTGCGGACCTCCACGTAGTCGTATTTACACACCTAAACGCACAAAGAAGGCTTTTGTGACGCGCGTCGCATTTCCCCGCTCCCTTTTTTGCTCCAATTAGCACATTACACACTGACCTCGTTGCCCTCCAGCTCAAAGGCTTCGAACTGCATGGAGATGCGGTACTGAGTGGGAGCCACCACCTGCCACACACAGTTCTTGTTGGGGGGGTACTCTTTGGGCCAGCCGGGGGTGCTGATGGTTCCGTTCAGCTTCGAGAGGAGGCCGCCGCACGCCGCTGCAAACACCGAAACGCAAACTGTTTAATGCAGCTTAGATGTGTTTACGTCCTGATCTTAAGTGCTTTGTTGTATCGGCTCTTCTGTGCACGTTTCCCTTGATTTGAGAGTTAAAAGTGTAAAGACTAATGCGCCACGAGGCTCAAACATGAGGGCGCATGTTCTGTTCTGACCCAATAAGCACCTTGTGCAGCAGAACGTGTCCTTTTTACTGTCACTTTTTTCCAAACGCATTAGTTTTCACCGCTGTGAGCGGTGTTTGTAGTTACATGGGACTCAGCCAGCGTGCGTGGACCCTGTGTGCAGTTTTTCCAACACAGCTGTGAGTG
>NC_040881.3:5627587-5705087 GCF_900634795.4 Betta splendens
GAAGACGGGAGATTGGCGCTGGTGTTAGCTTTATCGGTCAGGACCTGACAGAGGGGTGACAGTGAGTGGAGGCAAACCACCGGCTCGCAACTGACAGAGACAATAAAGTGAGCCTCTGAGCCAGAGAGGAAGAGAGTGACAGGCAGGGCGAGGTGAGGAATTTGGTTTCTAGGGGCTGTGTCTAGTCAAACTGTACAGTTTCAGCCACTGAGGCGCACGTCTCCTGCCAAAGTGTTAGTGTTGTGTTGACCGTCCGATTTGAAGGTGCACCAGGTTGGGGCTGCAGGCGGAGCACCTGCGATAAATCTATGTTTTTTAATTTTATTTATTCACAATTATAAGACTTGAAAGTCATGATACATTGTAACCAATAATGTGGTTTGTTACATTAGAGTGTTAATAAAGTTAATACAAATTAAAACATTATTTCATCGCACACACAAACACGAATGAGTCGAGAACAGGTGCACAAAACAATACTTATCTTAATAGTCTTAATGTAATGATATTTGTCATGGTATTAATGGTCTTTATTTGATTTAAACTACATTACTGTGGAATTACAAATCCAGTGGGGTAACTTTCTCAATTTTATCTTATAAAGTTCAGGTGCACTCACTGCTTTTGTTTTTCTCTGAAGTGTTTTAAATATTATTACACAAATCAATGAGGCAATAAGCTGACTCTAAAAGTAAAGCTGCATCTTCTTCCTTATGTTTAATTTAGTGCCACCATTAAACAAAGAACTACATTTGATTCACAATTGCTGTGAAGAAGAAGAAGAAGAAGAAGAAGAAGAAGAAGAAGAAGAAGAAGAAGAAGAAGAGACAACAATAGAAGAAATTTAAATCACAAGGGTGAAGGGACCACAAAGCTATGACTTTTTTTCCTGCTATGACCTCTTACAACTTCAGGACGACACATCATATGCAGTAAGTATTAAGATGCGGTGTGGGAGAAGAAAATGCTATCGCTAGTTGCCTTTAGCAGGCTATATTCTATTCATGATGCTAGCTGAAGACGTTCGCCTTCTGGTCATTTGTCAGTCCACCTGAGTACTAACAAGTTACTTTTTATTTAGTAGTAAAACTCCTAAACATCTCCTGAATATCAGGTCCATCACAGTCCTTGCGTTTGTTGTTCTATCTCACCTCAGTATGTTTTAATGTTAACTCTCTTCTAATTGTGTTTTGTATTTTCTACTTTTAGATTATCTATGACTGTAACTTGTTTAATCGTGATGTATGACATTATTTGCCTTCAACTAGTAGTATGTTTGAAAATTGGCAGGTTTTGGTTTAATATTTGTGAACACTCCTAAATTACAGCATCTCAGAATTTCTAGTGTTTTATGTACTGTAATGTTCATTATTTCATTTCTTTTTTCAGTCCATCTTTTATTTTGTTTGTGTGATCATATCTCACTTGAAGCCTCTGGGCTGCAGTTGATCTTTCCTGAATAGATGTTGGCATATCACAGTGGGAAAAGTGGTAAAAAGTAAAAACTAATGATAACCCACTTGCCTTCTTTCTATGATAAGTTGAATTAATTGCTCTGGTAAAGTAATGGTAAAATAGTAATAACAGATTTTGTCTGTAAGAACAGACAAAATTACAGACTACTCGAGAGAAGATGCTAGAAAGGTGAGCAACTGCTGGACTTTAGTTACTACAAACAAGAATATTGCTTTGTATTTAATGGATGTACAAGCATGTACAGTACCAGTTTGACATATAACGTCACAGAGATATACAGTAATATGTCAATCTTGTGTTGATTTGTTTGCTGCTGCTCTCATGCGGCCAGGCAACTTAGTGTTTGACTCATCACAAACTCCCACGTAAGTTGTGCTCTGGTATACAATACAGTATACAGTTTCCTAGACATATTTTGCCACTAGTGACTTTCCTCAAAGACTAAGTATAACAGGAAGTAGCAAGCTAAACCTCACTGAGGAACACACACAGGGTTTGACTGACCGGTATCATGGATGGTTTAGGAGTCGGAAAGTATCTAACGTAAGTACAAAAGACTCTAACCATGTTTGCTCCACTATACAGTTGCTAACATGGTCTGAGAGTGGGGTCAGAGTCAGAGTGGTGGCATTACACTTTTATGATGATAATTTATTTACTATGTCAAGTAAATCCAATCAGAATGCCTAGAAGCTAGCCAGATAGCAAACAGGGATAATTAGCATCACTGGGAGAGGTGGCGTCTCCTTGTACTCTGGCCTCCAGTTGCTTTTATCTGTAGAAGAATGAGGTAGTGGAGAAGCTAAATATTGATGGACTTGTTCGTTCTCAGTGAAACTAAAACACACTGCCCAGCTTTGTCGAGGGCTGTGTTTTCAATGGCAAACAGTGTTTATGCTGTACACTAAGGGTGACCAGCTGCAATTATTTGTACTTCTTTTTGAACCCTTGACAATAAATTTTTCACGTGTAATAGTATTGGTCCTTGTCACACAATAGTAAGCTTCTATAATGCGAACCAATTTCTTCTCTTTCGTATTTTACATAAGCAAATTAGTTTATACCTCTAAGTTTCTTATACTAATATAATTTCAGGGATGTACATTACTGTCTGGTGACATTTACACTAGGGGCTGTTGCACCCACGTGTTGCGTGTGCATATTGTACCTATCACCGCTAGAGTTTCCCCTTTGTGAGTCCCCAGTCGCAAGTAATTCGATTTTATGTGTTTTTACAGGGTGTTGTTTACAGTGACCCTGACTGTTGCTAAACTTGAACTTGAGCTTTTCACACCTTTCCTGTGTTGTAACTTTAGACAATGGGTCTCTATTGAGAATAAATGGCCCTTTTTCAGTGAATTGCCACGGTTTATCATATTTCCAGTGTGTTTGGCTGCATTCATAGATCATATTGTATTTTGAACCAGGAAGGAGCATTAATGATACAGTACAGTACTTTGAAACTGCAGTATTTAATACAATTTGTAATGGTATTGGAGCTTCATTTCGCAGGGCTTTAAAAACACTACTGATCATATGATATGTCCTTTCCTATTGTGCTCCAGTCTATTCATAAATGCTAATCCTAATGCCTATTTCGTCCTGGGGGCATTCCTAAAGAGAACCCAGAGCAGAGGTATCGATTAGATTTTCTCCAGAGTAGAGGTCAGTTTGAATTGTTGAGGTCTGTTTATCTGTGTTTGGATTATTACTTAAATGACAAAAAGAAAAAGGGCAGCAGCTGTGGGGAAAACACAAACAAACTGTATGTTTGTCCAATTTAGAACAACTAACAAGTACTAATTAGTCTTCGTTTAGTATAGTGGGAAATGTTATTGTCCTGTTTTTGTGCTTTACTTTCTTCTGTGTTTACCATTGGATGAGCTGAATAATTAATAGTGCTCTAATGACAACTGTAGTTTCACATATAAGCGCCACTTTAAAAGCATTGATCTGTTTTGATGTTGCATATCACTTTGAACTATACAGTGTAGATCTACTTACGTTTGACCCAGGCACAATGATCTGACGCCAGCGCTTGGGTTGAAAACCGAAACCGGTGACACCATGTATCATCAGTTTTTTTTAGCTGCTGTTATGTATAACACAATCAATATTTTATATGAATTTATTGCATTGATTCAGTGGTTGAGTCTGGTAGTGGGCCACTGTGGAAACGTGTCAGTCATATTTAAAATATATTTAAACATGAAGGTTTTTATTATTTAAATATGAATTTCCAAAGTATAACAGTCCAGTCTATTAGTTTCTTTTGTTGTATCCAAACAACCATCTGTATAATGCGGTCTGGCAGTCATATATTTGCATATAAGAGCTCTGCTCTAAATATGTGTATCATCTGTGGATAGTTAGGAGGAAGCTACAGGGAGATGTCTGTGTTCTAAGTGAAGGTGACAGCATTCAAACATTGTGACCTTGCAAATGGGACCAGTGACGTGCTTCCCTGTGACTGAAGGAACATTTCTGCAGGCTCCCTGCAAGGCTTTTTTGTCAGCGAGGGCTTGTTATGAAGGGGACACGCGTAGTGGCAGTAAGAGTGGTTTCACGTTTTTCTTCCTCCTATTGCCAGTGGCACCACATCAACAAACATCACTTCAACCATACAACCCCACATCCAGCTTTGATGGGCATGTGCAAAATGCCAGGTTGTGAAGGAAGTGTACATTGATATGATGAAACATATTTCATCCTGAAAGTGGGCAGTGTATTGATTTTTGGAAAGTTGTACTACATAAAAGTAACATAAGGCATGTTAAAAGAAATATGAAAGCTTGTGGATGATAAGAAACTCTTAAGTTTGAGCACTTTTATTCATCCTTGGATCGGTTATTATTCACAGGATTATACATAATCGACACTTTAGAAATGACTTTGAGTTTATTAAAAGCCAAATATATACAGGTTGGGAAATTCATGTACAGGATGTCAAGGTTTTTAAAGGTTTACTTAGCAAAAGTAATGGATGAGATATGTCAGTTTCACAGTTTATAAGCCCTGTGTGTCCCTAGAGGGCTGCCATAGCCTCTGGCCATTCTCCCCTTACCTAAGGCATCATCTGGAGAAAAAAACTGATGCTTCTAGTCATTCTGCATCCCTGCATCTGTCTAAAAATAATTGGTTAGGAACCTTCTCTCCAAAAAGGGGCCATGAAAGAGTAATGGCTCGCAGCAACAACACACATGTCTGACAGATCACATTTGAAACTAAAAATGTATGGACCCACACTATGTGCACCGCAACCCACGTACCTGCTTTCAAAAAAAGTTTCCTTTACTTTGTCGACACCGCTGAGGAGAATAACCCTGGGTTTGTAAAGGGCGACGGAGGTAAAACTAGCAGCACGTCAGTTTATGGTTGGAGTTAAAAACGTCCTAATATCAGAAAAAATCCAACAGAAAATGAAGCTTCTGTGCTGTAATGGTGTGTTTGGTCTTTCCTTTAATGACAGAGGAGAGGCCAAGTTGCACCAAATAAAAATAATTCGATGGTTTCTCAGCTGGATGCTGTTTTCTCTTCCAACAATGTCCAACAATCGTGTAAATAACAACAATACAGTCAATATTTAATATAGTGTCACAGCCATATGTGCTTCTCTTCTACATTTAAAGAATACACATTTATTTGCTCAGAATGCAGCGCTGGAGTTTCCACTGGGTAGCCAGCCACTAATAACGTGGCAATTCTACATTTGCCATTCTTTTTGGCTATGTCTAATCCAGCAGAAGAAAGGCTCCTGCACTCTGTACTGGAGGGAAAACAATACCACTGGGCTTTGCTCTACCTGTAAGCCCACAGATGAGACAGAAACAGAGAAAAATTAAGGGGGAAAAATCATTATTCTCTGAATGAGATGTCTCTGGTTTGATCAGAGTGCAAATCAAAGCCCATCTCTTAGCCTACTTAAACATTCACTTTTAAAATTCCAACCTGATTGTACTTTTATGGAAATTTCTTGCCATCAGTGGCTGCATTCTCTCCTGTCTCCAGGTCCTCTTGTATCCCTGTAGATATCAGACTCTGCCCTTCATTAGAATTCTCTTGGTAAGAAAGCAGCAGAAATGAGCAGAAGATGTAAATTCAGTCGAAAAGAAAAGGTTCAGATCTTTTCCCTTTTTTGTCCAGGGAATAGATAAAAAAGAAAAATCATGGATATACCACATTGTTGAGTCAAACCTGACACCAGGGCAGAAGGCTTAAGAATTTCCTTAAGAACATGTAACAGTGAATCACCATCGCTGTCATCATGATAACAGAAATTATACTGTACCTACAGGGTACTTTATACCTCGTACTTAGCCATAGTATAATATGATTGCAAAACAATTCTTATACAAGAGATTGCAATTTTAAACATCATAGCATTTAGAAAAAAAGGCCAGTAGGCTTTTCAGCATCGTTTAGTAGAATGAATTACACTCAATATTAGTCATACACATGTACATGCTGCTGGTTGTTAGTGGTTATTGGTTAGAGTTAGATATTCACATCACGTTTTGGCCCACCCAATCATCTATATCTTAGCATCACTGTCTTTTGTCTGGGTGTTGTCCTAATAAAGTGTCAACAATTTCAAATTATATGATTGTGATTTTATGTGATTTTATTTCACAGTTTTTGAATTTAATTCTATTGTAGTGTAGATGTTCCAGATGCCATTTACAATGTAAATGTTAGCGCAAATGGACGTTTACAACAACGATACTGTACAGCAGCAGTCAGCAGTGCAGAGCAGGACTGTGTAGTTGAATGAGAAAGAATCAGGTGAGAAGGCATCAGGCAACCAATGTGGGACGTGATTATTGCTTTTTACTCCTCTACAGTTTTGATTATCAATCTATACACAAAATAAATAAAACCTCATGTGTTTTACATCAGTTGTGCCACCAAACAACTGGAAAAACACTGTCTATCTCTCCCCCAGACGTCCCTTCGCAGAGCTAAATAATGGGAAGAATTGGAATAGACCCAGAGTCACATGTCCAAAACGGTGGCAAGATTGTTAGAAATTAATAAACCTTTCAAGCAAACTTCTTTTTTTCTTTGAATCTCTGCCAGCCATGGGGGACACCAAAAAATGTAGGCTGTAATAATTCCTGACCGACCAGGGGAACGGCATCAGTCACATGGCAGCCAACCAGCTCTCCTCATTTAATAAGTAGCCATACATCGGCTCCCAGATGCTAATCAGTCTCCCAGAGACCTCAGCGCCGTGCGCTTAGTACAGATGTACGGCTCTTCTCACCCTCCACTTTATTGAAGATGATCTTTCACACGGAAGTATGAGAATGTTCTTCAGACTGAGAAATTCAATGCAAAATTTCAGGCGTGAAGGGTGAAGACTGTCTCCTTCGCTGATTATTTCGCAGCTATTCCAGGGAGAATGAAAAAGGAGGAAAGAATGTGAAACAAAAACATCAAAGAGCCACAAAACAGGAGAAAAGTTAGGATATATTTAACATGAAAGTCCAACAAGTGGTTACGTGAGCAAGGCTTTGTACAGTATGGTTGTTACCGTGAATAAAAATAGATGCTTGTACTTTCTTTTCTATTTGAAAATAAAAGTAATTATTCCAAATAAATAACAAATTGCACCACAATATTGTTGGTGTAATACAATGGCAACTAGGCCTTTTGGCTTTTTTTTACTATTACTAAGCTTAAGCTTAAACAGTTGTGTGAACGCTGATGCTGTTCATTAAACAATGGGCTAATGGGGGTAATATGTACAGTATATCTACTGTTTGCAAAACAAAACAAGCAGGCAGAATAATATCTGGAAGTAGTGTGGTATTTTGCTAATATATTTTGTTATATATAATAAATTTCCACAACAAAACAAGGCTGGTTCCTGCTTCTACAAAATAAGACCATAAAATTGCCCCCACTGAGAAAAAGGTTGGTGATGTAACGTGTTGTGTCCCAGGACCCTGAAAGTTCATTTGAAGTCGCTTCCCAGTTAAGATTTAATTAGCTCATCTTCAAAACGTGTCTCCACTGACTTTTTTCTACAGTGATGCATACGCAGTGAATGCGTATGCATCACTGTTTTATCTTCATGGTCCTCATGTGAAAACACTCAGCAACAGGTATTTGCAGTTTCACAGTAAGGGTCATCATTAATGACAAAACAGTATATTTTTTTGTGAACCTTATGAAGAACACAGTTGTGCAGTATTAGTAAATATGTAATGTAGACCAAAGGTTGTTTAATGGTCTGTGAACGTGTTCAGCCACAGGTGACCTCCACTCTGTACCATCCCAGAACAGGAGGTGGCTGTTCACTACATGTGCAACCATTTATCATTAACAGAGCTAAAAATTGTAGTTTTCTTGTAGTGTAACATTTTGAGTTTAAAATGAATTTAAAAGCACATTTTTTAACCTAAAGTAAAAAAGGTGTAATGCGTTGAGTTTACAACGCCATTTCAACATTTCTCTTTATGAATTATTGCTTTTGTTCAATTAATAAAATATTCTCGACACCTAATTTTGTTTTCAGATTCAAATCAGCAAATAAATTAAATTTAAGCAAATTACCTCAGACTTCTCTGTCTGTTCACCTTCATCCATGTTAAACCCAGATGAAACATGTATTCATTCATTACATGTAATGACATGTTGTGTGGATTTGAACCAGACTACGTATGTTTAAACCAACGGTACCAGGGTTTTAGAGTTGTTTATCCTTTGATATCAGCTGATCTCATGATTGTGTTTAGCATTAACTTCTTCATGACATTTGGATGAACTCGCAGTGTTTGCATTCAGTCATAATTGTGGTTTTGCAGTGCAAATAAAACACTGCACTTCACTGGCCTTGATTGTTGAGGACGTACACTGTGCACAAGTCATGAGAAAAAAAACCTTCAAATAGTAGTGTAATGTTGATAATTAGTATATGTATGTTCCTTGGACGTCTTTATTACTACTGTCGAGTGAGAGGAAGTTGAAGCAAAGCGTGCTCACAGCCTTTAGCTCCAGCGTCGGTGGTTAGTGGTGAAAGCCCCAGGCTGTCTCCACATCGCTTCTTCTCATCCACCACGCGTTACTATACAGCACATCTTATTATAGAGCTAGATTCCCCTATCACTTCCTTCCTGGCTTCTCAATCTGCCGGCCATTTTTTTGTGCTTCAGTCCACCAGACGGAACATCTTCTTTTTTTTTTTTCTTCTATACTGGAACGACAGACTCTCTTTTAACATTTAATCTGCGTGAAACTAACAGTAAATTATAGACGACATGTAACAGCAGCAGATCAGTGATCTTTAAAGACAAGCCTTTTAAGTTTTGTCGGTCTTTCACAAGGGCAGATCTCCACAGATGAACCCTGTATTTCTAAGATTATTAATACAACCCTTAGGGAGAACAAACTGCAAGTGTAGCAACTACTTTATTAATCTCTCCTTAAATTAGGGAGCAGTGGTGGGCATCCTTTTCCTGTGGTTTTCCCTTTGCAGGTTTTACACACAGTAGAAGCTTGCATAGGTTCATGATGTCCCGTGGCGATTATTAGACACACTAACGACATTGCAATTAAGACCCTTGCCTAAGTAAAAACAACTGAGTGTGCAAAAAAGTAAACTGTGCAGGACTGTTTTTATTTGTCTTAATTCATGGAGCGGTCCAGATTCTGCCTTACAGGTAAGTTTGAATTTCATTTGGCTCTGCTCTGTCTTAACCAACTCGATGAGGAGAAGGGGTTAATTAAAATGTATTTATAAATTATACTATTCAAACTAATTGAGTTTCTGCAAAACGAATCTCAATTACAAAGGAAACTGAAATGGAAATTTCTTAGCATTAAAATGGATGAGTGTTGTTTTATGAGAGAGTCTTTAGCATCACTGATCTTTTATTAAAGTTCTTCAGTAGCCTTTTGCAGGATTTGAATGAGCAGTGCTTACAGAAGATCACACAACAGTGTTTCCAAATTATGTATGAAATCATACATCAAGCATTTATGAAAAAAAGAGTCCATTAGGAAAATCTGGTTTAGGTCACTTTTTATAAGTTCTCGCTTTGACACTGTACCAGCTTGCTTTGTCTACCAGATGAATACAGCTTTAAGAATTTAACATGTATATGATTAATAACTCACTCAAAAATAACTATTGATATTTGTCTAAATTTAATTTCTTATTTTTAATTCATATTTCTGGTTCTTGCCGAGCATCAGGCCTTTTAGACTATTTTTTATACAGGATTTGTTAAGAGACAAAGTTAATTTCTGGTTCCATTGTTTCATACACACTTTACAACATTACAATTACTCACCGAGTAACTAAGCTCTGACCATCTTAAAAGAAACAGAATTTCAAAGAAGCTCCACTGCCTTTTATTTATACCATTTGTGTTTTTGTATATCAATTCTTAAATGCTGTTTCAGATTTCCAGCTGCAACTCAAAATCAGAGATGATAGGTAATACTGGTAATATTCCAAATGAATATTTTAATGCTAACATTTAAGTTTTAATCTCTTCCGCATACAATCTGTACACAATATCCACAGAGCACAGTTGAAATGTAGTTGTATTCACTTGGGCCATATGATTTTCAACATTATACAAAATTCTACGTTTTCAATGTAAGACTCTTCGGAGAGGCACAATTATGGAGCCATCACAGTAGATAGCAGCCTCACCAGTTATTTCTCTTCTGCATATTCTCCCACATTTCATTTATTATTATTCATTTCAACAGTGAATATACATATCATGATTTGATAATGTGACCATAAAGAAAGATTTTCATTCCTAACCACAAAGCAAACCATTTGTTCGCAAGCTCTATTTTTTGTTCCTTTGACTCTGTCATACACAATTTATTATTTATCCTCGTCTTCTGTATTACAAATGGTCTCAGGACTAGGACAAATCAGGGCTCTCCGAACTATCAGGAGGGAAATAGATTCCTGAACAATATGTGTCAACGGAAAAATTGGCAAAGGGGTGACAGTGGCCCTGGAGAGGGGCCAAACAGCGCCTGTGTGTCGCAGGAGGAAATCGCACTGTTCCACTTGAGACAAACACAATTTCATATTAATGAATAATTGAGAAAGTTTAGAACTGGGTTGGGATAAATGTGCACAAGAGTTGCGTGTATCTGTGTCACGGTGCGACTCGGATTGTTTCCAGCAGTGCAGCCTTTTAGAGACGTTTGCCTTAAGAGTGTTGAGTCGGATTAGGTTCAGTGATCAGTCAAACAAAAGCATTAGGGCGCCGAAAAACACAGATACTTACTTTGATTCACTTCTAACAAAACCCGTGAACTACATTTTTAAATGTTGTTGTACATATCAATTATTTGAATTCAATGGGCCGCCACCTGTGATAGCAGCTCATCAGCATCAACTTAAATGTGCTGTCTCTCGTTAACCTGTACCTCGGTCGAGGCTGAGGCTCGTTTGTTCCACAAGAGGAAGAGGAGGAGGAGGAGGTGGAGGAGGAGGAGAAAAGTGGGGATGGTCGACTTGGAGCACAGCGCCTTGACTGGGGAAGGAGACGCTCCATACTACACCCCCATTCATGCTAATGATCCGAGCTCTGCACATAATTAAAGCCTCTGCTGTGAAATGCAAGGGGGGGAATCGTACGTTTCCCAACGTAGCTAGAGGAGGTTCGGGAAACTTCTGAACATCTATGGTCCATTATGTATAATTTCAAAACACATCCCAAGTATGAGGAAAAGAAACTTTTCATTTTTAATGACAAAATCATGAATTATTCTATTTATTGTATACACTCACTCTTTCAAAGGTAGCTGGTCCTTGAAAGGTGAAAATGAAACGGGAAGAAAGTCTTTCTGCCATTAAGTGCGACTTACAGCAGCAAACCACACCTGTTGAACTCTGGGGAAATGAGCAGAACTCAAATGAGTGCAACATTAATGGGACCTCTCTCTTTTTGCCCATTCTTTTGTTTTACTTGTTATTTATCTACTGTATAATTTTAAAAGTCCACTAAGGAAAAAGTATCGTATTAAAACAAACATTGTGTTAATCACATCTTAATAATCATAATTTGTATTTTATTAATTTCATAGTATGGCGTCACCTTGGTGCATCGTGGTGGCTGATTGGTGGCATCCCACATAGTTCAAGTCTGTTTTAGGACCTTTGTAATTGACGTATCACACAAGACGCCCGTAGCCTACGAAGGCCTAAAATGACAGACAAGGCTTCTGTGTTACACAAAGTGGGTACAGTAAGACTCAAGTGAATCAAATATGATACGTTTGCATTTAAGCCAAACACGCATCTATTTGTTCTTGGATATTTTAAAGCGTTGATCCACAGACATTGTCTCTTGTACTTGGGAGACGCTGCAATTTCCCGTCGTCTGAAGTCTGAGAATTTCAGCCAGGTTTCTCGTTTTAATTGCAGTATTACCAGTTGTTGCACATCCTGGGACCGAGCTGTGTGCTTGTGGCTTGTGAGACACTCGTGCTTATAAACCAATAATGATTATCTTCTATACATGATTCATTAGCATGTCCTAAGGAAGCGCGGCTTTAATTCCTCACAGGCTGATTCCAGTACTCAGCGCGTGATTGCACGGTGCGTTCACAGTCACAGTAAACCTGAGACCCCGTTTCTCTGGTTTTAAGGGAGGACTGAAGACAATGCCTTGCACCTTAATTGCTATCTATTATGTATGACAGTTCTTGTTTGTGACTGAATGTTAATGAACTACCTTTTATTTGGTGGGACATTTTCATGGACAGCAAACTGTGTAGTGTTCACTTTGTGCCAATAGGTGTCCTCACAAACCACATAAACACTGGTCCCGTCTGCAGCCACGTCTGTTGTGACTGCAAACATACAGTAACAGTTGCCATCAAATCTTTTACTACCAGAGGCCACAGGGACCAAAATACAGTCGTAAAAACAAATATTTATACATTTTTTGACCAAATAAGACAATTCAATTCAAACCTTTTTCTTATTGCTTTAAGTAGAAACAGCCTCTACTATATAAATACTGCAGATCCTAAATACCTTGTTTGTATTTGTTATCTTCTGTGGATTGAAACATTTGTTAGACTTGTTAAATTATTGCGTTTACCAGCATTGTACATAAATACACATACACACATGAGGCCAAGTTCACTGACAGGGCTCAAACTTCTCATATAAAACTCTCATGAGATAAATGTTGCAGCAACTGCATTATGAAGATTCAAAGTGATTTTTCCTGAATGTTGACGATAAAGCAGCTCCTGATTGTGTCAGTTGATGACAACACAGATTAGATTACAATCTTAAGCTTGCTACAAATCTCATGTGTCAGTTTTAATACCCGATTTCCCCGTCAGTTAACAGTCCCCAGAGCGAACGCCTCCATCAGGCTCTCCTCATTACAATTTACTGTTCCCAGCCACGGGAATGAGCTGCAAAGCAATACTGAAGTGGACATTTTTATGTCAACAGCTCCATGCTTTTACCGATGTGCGCCGCGATAATTGCTTTTTGCCTCCAAAGCCAGCAATAACCCAGCAATAACTAATACCTGATGTTCCTGCATGCGCTGTCTCCTTTGTTCTGTGATGGCTTTAAACCGTCCTGAACCTGTTTTGTCTCTTGCACTGATACATTTGGGCTGTAATTGCATTCATGATGTCGTATTGTCTCTCTCTCTCCGACTGGAGAGCACTGGCCTCTTGTTTTTGTCCTGTGGCGTTCTTCTCTTTTCAGCGTTTGTGTGTGTTGCATGCATTTGCACAGTGCTGTTTGTCCACACATTCGCTCACATGCTCCCAACCCTTTATACCTAAACAATCAGAATGACCCCTTAGTTCTCGGATGCGTAGCCAGTGCACACATTAACACACACACAAATGAGCTAAGGCGTTAGCCGCGATCCAGTGTTTGCTAGCCCTGTGCCATGCTAGGACCCTGTTGGCTCGGTCTTTCTTGCCTGTTGTTGATATACCATCTGGCCCGTGTAACAACCACATCCCTTTAGGCCTGCAAATAATGACTTTTCATTTCCTTGCATCTAACCTGTGCATGGCTCATTGTGCTTCGGGGGAATTTGTGACACTTCGCTTCCCTCCCCTTCGCTTTCCTCATCTTTTACTACACCTCTAGAGTTGATGTTTTTGACTATGGAGAGGGGCAGACCTTCTCTTGCAGGATAAAAGGCTGCGGCGGCGCCCCTCAATCATTCCACCCTCCAGGAGGCGAGAGGGATGGGGGGCCTTGGAGGGTGCAGAGATGTAAGACACCGTTTCTACACCAGCTTTGGCTGTTGACTTTTTCCCATCTTTCTGCTCGGTGTCCTCTTTTGTTGCCTTTGGGGACAAAAGGCATGCAAATATTGGCCCATTGATACCACTGGTGAAAGCATATTTAAAATGTCAGGGTGCTGCCAGGAAGAGTGAAACAGCTGGAAAGTCCATCTCTCACATGGGGCTAAATGTATTGTGGTAAACAGTGCACAGGTAAAGCATTATGTCCATTTGCCAATGTTTGCAATTAATGCACTGAAAATCTTGTTTCAAGCAGCAGTCGGAAAATATGGCATGTTGAATAGGTCTGGCATCAGGATTAACACCCTTTTCGGCTTCTTTTCACCCACTACCGTGGTTCATATTTTCAGGAATTTGCTGAAACAACATCTGTGTAGTCATGCTGGGGGTGGAGGGGTAACGTGGAGAGCAGTATACTCAGAATCATTACTCTGATCCAGGCATGAGTCACCCCTGGGGAGGCTGCAGGGCCTGGGTCAGCCATATGGTGGCAGAAGCCCCTGGAGGAGCCAGCCCGATAAGCTGGATCAGCTTCAGCACTTCCTGACCGAGGCTTGGGCCGCACCACCAAGGTAAATGAGACGGGGGTGGGGGGGCGGCAGCTACTCCTTGGCAGCAGGAACCACAGCAGCATCATTAGCAGCCTGGGGGCAGAGAAATGGAAATGGTTTCATCCATGGCAACTGCAATGCTAAGGGAAATTAAAGTCAGGGCTGCTAAAAGTTGCACTAAATCTGCTGAGCCTCTCTGATAAATATTGTAAGTGGTAACTTGTTGAATGCTGGTATTGAATCTGTTTTAAAAATCTTGATAATATTTACCATTATTTGCGGAGATGCTCTAGAAAAATTTTATTTACAGTAAAAGTCTTATCTTGTACAGGATTATATTAAAAAATCTGATTGAATCTTTTTATTAGGTTGTTTTGACAACAACATTAACCGATTTACATTTACAGTGTTGCTCGTCGACGTTTATCGCCAGTAAAAGGAGCAGCACATGACTGCAACCTGAATACTTGCATATCTGGCATCTGGTTTATGTGTCAGGTGTAACATAAACGCGAGCCCTCCAGACTTGTGCGTGATGAGAAGCACACGGTCCATTTGTCCGCTGGCAGGAACACGAGTCTCCGGCCGTTCCCGGCTCTGAACCAGCAGTCTGTAACACATTAGGAGGTTGTATAGGTGAAGTTTAGATCCCATGTCTTTTATTGGGAGACGTCCTTTTAGTGGAGTACAGTTTTTCCAAGCAAAGCTATGAAAGCTAAAAGTACATTGATTACAGTAATGTACAGAACTAAGCATTTTGTTTGTGGTCTCAAATATCATACTGAGTTGTCGCTTTAAACAGTAAGGGCCTGTTGGCCACGTACAGTACAGTACAGAGGACTGAGGACGACTTCCTGAATGGAATCGACTGTTTCGCTCGGTACCAAGGTCCCGAGCTTCACAGCCTCACGCGTGTCATTTTCATTTTGTTTGGCACTTTTGAAACGTCTGAGGGAGTCAGTTTGCACGTTAAGGGAGGCTGACACGTTGTCGTCTGACTACCCCCTGGTCTTCATCGCTAATAGAGGATGGCTTGCCTTTTGTATTTATAAAGCACGCTGTCTTTGAGGTTGTTACAGGTGCCACTGAGCCACTCCTTATCCGTCTTTTCTTGTTGATATTCCCACTAACATAATTGTTTTGCCGCCGTAACAGTATATGCTGAGGCGCGTGTGTAACATATTAGCTAATTATGGATTCTCTCAGCCGTGTGCCCTTACCCTGCCTCTCGTGGTTTCTAATTAATTAGCTGTGTTTATTCTAACCATTATAACCTTGACAGCTCGTTACCTTCATCCTGCGAAAGGGTTCTTTCATGACAAATTACTAGGCTGGATGTGTGACACCTCTCTGACTCGCCTGTGGTGTCCCGTGCTGGGGACAAAAGCCCAGATGACTCGAGCTGAGCGGTGTCTTGAAGATATGAGATATTCAAATGAGATGCTAACAGAGAGGGACTTTGTGATGCTGGGTGTCTAATGTTAATGTACTCATTTGAATATAAAAGAATCGTTGCCATTTTTGCGGATCAAAAAGTGAGAGTAGGGGATGTAAATGTGAGTTCTTCTGCCCTGACTGACAAGACAATAGGAAAGTTTTACCGCGCCGCTGCCTTTGTGAAATTGCCTTTTAGACATGATGCAGCATGCTCGATAACAGAAAATCTTGATTTTTGCATTAAAGGTTAAGCACGTATGTGTTCACCCAAACACAATAATAAATTTATTATAAGTTGAAATGAATGAGGTGGACAAAACAATAAAACATCTGTCAGTGTAATGTGATCAAATTCAGCACCGCCCTGTTGACTGAATGCATCTATGAACACCTCAACAAGAGCCTCGTGACCACATTTACATTTGCTTCATACACAGCTTCCTAATTTCCATAATTTAGCGCGATTGGTGTAGAACACACCGGCCCATTAATCAGACATTTATTATCATAAAGAGACGAATGAATGCAATTTTCTCTTTGGGAGCTGGTTCAGATCCTATAGCCTCGGTGTACTTGGGTTTGACAGTATTACTTAAAAGATTGAAACTTTTCTGAGAAAGCAATTACAGCTTACTGAGACAAATAGACCTAATCAGGGGGGGTTCACGATTCCCATGATCCCAAAAGAATGTCCTTCAGTGCGATGGAGATAATAATTCATGCTTAGGGGCTTCAGATATGCCAACAGGTCTTATCTACTACTCCTCCCTCACCCTCATTGCACCATATACTGTATTGTCAAAGGCAAATTGAGGATGTATAATTCAATAAGCAATGTACTAAAGAATTAATATATTCAAGTTAATTATGCCACCGTGTGAGCGAACAGTTGTACATCGGATTACCAAAATGATTTTTACTTCTGACCTTGGTCTCTGCGGATCAACTTCATTATGAGGTTTTAGTTATAGCTTAACATTTTAAAACAATTGGCGTGGAGCCCACCTTTTATTTATGATTCAAGGATTGATGTCCTGTTGTTTGAATAAAATATGGCTGAAAGGCGTGGATGTGGGAATGAATCTTTTCAAGCGCGTGATTAGATGGGCAGGTTATTTATTCATGTTTATGTTAGGTATCGGTATACTTAAAACAGCTGCTCGTTGGGGAACCGCTGTGGAAGAAGTGGAGGCATTTGTCTGGTTTAAAGTGTTCAGTGTGTACAGTATGATGTCTGAAGGTTGGCTTTTAATGAGACGTTCTGCTCCTCTTAGCCCAATATGCAAACCGCCGTGCAGGTCCTGCACCTGCTCGGAGCTGAATAACTTGTTCAGCGGGAAGTGAGTGGCCTCGTTGCATATCCTTCCAACTCTGACAGCTGGGAGACGCCTAAGGCTCGTCCCGGAGCTACAGTACTACCTCCGTCTTTAAGACCAGAGCTGCAGGCTGGGATTTTTGTAATCTTATGTTAATTGCGATGCGCGCTCGGTGACACAGTTTGTTCTGGTGCCGCGTGCCTTTATGGGCCTGACGAACAGGATCCGCGTTAAAATGGACGGGGAGACAATATTAGCTGTTCCTCGTTGAGAAAAGGTTGAGGTCTGAGCATTGGCCTCCGTGGACCACAGCAACTTTTCTAAATTGCATTAAGTTTTTACAATGAAGGCTAGGTTCTTTGTGTCTGCTAGCCCCATCTCATTAGTTTTTACAATTATTATTCCTTTTCACCGTGTTACTACCGGGCAAAAATACACACCCTTGACACAGTACAAATAATTAGCTACTCCCAGTAATGCTGCCATGTGTTTGGAGCAGAGTGAGGTCTCTGCGTTTCCCTTTTTTTTCTTCCCGGGGTTCATGACACTGTGAATTACCTGAAGAATACCTGGAGCAATGTGTGAACCTAATTAACTTCCCGCAGAAATCAAATCCACACATCATTTTGAAATATTTGGGAAATCAAAAGGAGTATTTGCCAAAGTTGTTCGTCTCCTTCTATTCTTCTTTCGCTGCCTGCTCCAGAATCTGTTTCATGTAAGCACATCTGACGAATGAGGGATGTGGTGGGAAGGACCCATTTATTCCATCAAGTAATCAATGTGCAGTTTGAATTCATTTGAATGCACTCAATCATGGCCCTAATGTTGATGGCTCATGGGTGTGAACCGTGTTATATAGCTTAGGTTTGGACCCATTTCATCAAATATTCATGAGGCAAAAAAGTGCATCAAAATAAGAGCGAACAGAATTACACTTAAGTTTCTCATGCGTTCAAAGCCCTTGACTTGCATTGTTCTGAATACTGAGTTCTTTTGTCCAGGTTTCTTTGTTTTCTCGGGGTTTAGAGGGCGTCGGAGGAATCAGAGATGTCATAAAACTTTTTTCTCCTCTCTTTTTTGCTTATTTACTCAGATGAACTCATCAAACCCGCACTTTCATGCCATAAAAGGATCTTGTCTGAATGGACATATAGTACAAAAGCAAGTGATGCAAAAAGGTGAAATAGGGCTATATCTCTCCAGCTCAATTGAGGCTGCCTCTTCTCCTCACTCTTCATCAGCCTTGTCTGCCTCGCCTCTGTCTGCCAGTGTGCTTGGCTTTCAGATGTGATGTGAGTGTAGTATTCTCTCAGACCCAGGCAGCTGCTTTGTGTGAGCGGCTGCTGCCTGCACACTGATGGTATTTCGCTGCCGCATCCCCCAAGTTATATTAAATTTGCAACTGGCCCTCTTTAAGTCTTTTTCATGAGATGTATGTTTTAAAGACTGTGTCAATTCTTAAAGATGCCCTTGGCTTTTATCAGCCGTTTTTAAGAAAGCTTTCAATAAGGAGCGAGGCGAGAGCTCAATGTGGTTGTCGCCCATTTTGCTTGCATAAACTGCATATAAAATCTTAAACTCAGATCTTAAAGGCTGATACGATCTGACTTACAACTGCCTCAACAAAGCCATGACTTCAATATTAATGAGTGTAACTTAACATCAGTTTAACAATGATTCAATGTTTGCTCTCTTCACTTGGAAGCACTTTATTTTGTTTTTAAGCCGCAGCAAAGCATTTCTTTTCATACGTCTTCAGCCACTGGGTTCCAACTTCACATAGACGTCGACGGCTGTGACTTTTACTGTGAAAAGCCTGGTAAGGCTCCGCCAGAAATCAGCAGTGGCTTTCATTTCATTTTGAACCAATCTACAAACACACCCCAAGTGACCATGTTTGTTTTTAACAGTCCGTGAGTTCCAGCTGTTCTGTTGCCCTCAATCTCTTGTAGGGTTCCGGAGTAAAGCAGGGTACAATTACGTCCTATTAGAGCTCGGAGTCTTGATACAGGGGTGCGCCATCACATTTAGACATGCTAAACCACTTGTAGCAGGAGACGGGGGAGCCCAGCAAATGTGAATTTATGTCTGGGGCTGATATGATGGTGGAGCCGGTGGTAGCGTCCTGCTGGGCTCCCGCGCAGATCAGAGATCACCGATCCACAGCGCTCACGCCTGAGACGCTGGCCTTCTGCAATATTTACCCACTACACGGGCTCTTCAAGCTGTCATTCATGCGCCGGAACGCAGGCGCACGTGCACACGCGCAGGTTCACGCACACGCACAATGGAAATTACGCTATGTCCTAATTATGTACACATAAGTCAGCAACGAATTTGGTCTTTTGACAGTCCTAAATTAAGAAATTATGAAGTGTTTACTCTGTGGCGCGAATTAATCAAGTCTCAGTTTACATTTTCTCCAAGTTGTTTTTCTACCTAATTGATTATGTGTCTACCTTGTCTCATAATGAGAGCGTGTGTTGTTTTCTGGTATCAGAAAAACAAATGTTTTAACTGAAGGTAAAATCTGTCCATGTGCATCTATTTTAGGTGACAGCTCATTTTAAAAGACGACTGATTAAACCGCTGGGGCTGCACAAAGTTATTACCTGGATGTACAGTGTTTGATTGCAGTAAAATGTATTATGACACACTTTCTCTACGCCGAGGTAAATGCACATTGTTTTTAAACTTTCTGCTTCTTTGCAGGTAAGCATGTATTTTGAAGCCTGTTATAAATGCTTTATTACTCGTTACTTGTTACTGCAGCTCCTCTAATGTAAAAAGCAAAGACTTTCCTCATTAGACGTCACTGCATAAAAAAGGCAGCGTCACGTCGTTCAGCTCTCTCGTGCCAATCTTTTATTTTTGAGCTGTAATATTTTTCCTTTCTCATCAGCTTTGGATGTAACTATGGTTTATTCACATAGCACAAAGGAATATTGATCCCCATCACAGATGGTCTGACAGACTGACCTGTACTTGACTTGTCACATTGAGCCACACTCAGCTCACACTGAACTGAGGAGAGCGAGGCCAAGACCATCAATATAAAACAGGGTCCCTGTTGACTGTATCAACAGCTAATTATGCCTTAACTTTCATGCCCACCAATTAGTAGACAGAAAAAAACTGTCACTGATCAATTTTAGCTGCTGTTCAATCCAAAATAGTTTCTTCTTCATCTCTAATAGATGTTAGATGCCAGGAAGATATCAGAATATTGACCATACTTTCTATAAGCTCCAGTAACCGTGAAGAGTCTAACAATAAATGTTGTTTATTCTGAAATGTTTCAGGAGGTATCAGAAAATGGGCAGTGATTTAAATAAAGCTTTTGCGACACACGCAGTTTATGGGGAGGAGTTATTGTCGAAACAATTTGCAGGTGAAACAGGTGACACGTTTGTTTATTTCATATATGAATTCTGACATATACCAACATTTCATTTCTGGTTTCCAGCATATAAATGTTAAGAGCACAGAGAAAGCAATTAGCTGCAATAATGAAGTATTAAGGTGGTTATTAAGAATTTGTGTTATTATGTTTGCCAAAGGTTGTTTGAGCACACGAACACCTCCTTGATCCACAGACTATGCAAATATTAAGACAATAAAAACAAGATTATTTCAGGCTTATGAGTTATCTTTATCTATTAGCACTAGCTTATTTTCAGATTTGGAACCTATACCCGTATACGGTGGCTGATTTAAGGTTCAGAGATCTGATTGCCTCGGGCGAGTTATTCTAAGAGCCCCCTGATGTCAGTGGGACTGCCTGGCAGAATAAAAGGCAAGGCAATAAAGTGGAGGAAAAAGTAGCACACACACATTGAAATGGGGGCCTCCCTGAGGCGATGGCCCAACTGGCCCGTGGTTAAATCCTCAACTGAAAGTGTAATAATCACACCAGAGCCCCACCGAGGGAAAGGACGAGAAGAGAGAGAGAGAGCGAGTGGGGGAAGACGCGGAGGTACCAAAACAAAAGCCACCCTCTCTGTCCTGTTCTCTTTGTGCCTTTAAAAGGGGGGGAGACAGAGAAATCTTGGCGCTAAGAAAGGGAATTATAGGGGCTGTGATGACAGCTGATGGGAAAGTGGAACAAGATCTGAACCGGATCACACGGGTTTGTTGTCGACGCGGCCGTCATCCTCGTGCGTTTGCGCGTACAAGCGTGAGGCGCGGGCTCTAATCCTGTCCGTCGGCTCGGCCCGGCTGCAGATAAATGCTTAATAATATTTGGAGGACCCTCAGCAATGGGCTGCATTTGAAGAATTACTTAACACACGTCCGAGTCCAAACCCACTGTATTAGCGGTGATTTTGTTAGAGCTTTGCCTTGTTTTTTGCTCTGGGTGAATTAGGTTTCTGCTCCTCAAAAGAAGGAAGAAGAGCAATATTTGTTTGGATAATAATATTAAGCCTTCTGCATTCCACTCATCGGATGCGTCTCAATTCTTCCCCTGCTAAGAGTGCCCAGCAGGAGCTCCTGCCATAAATCACTTTTAGTACCTCCGACACGTAAGAAGAAGCGAAAAGAGCTGCGAGGGCTCTAATTGGCGCAGCCGGCGCGCCTCGCCGCTTCCCCCCGTCTTCCATTTTAAGACACTTGCCCCATTCGAGCACTTCGGCGTGTGCATTTCAGATCTGCGTCCGTCCTAAGAATTGTGCAAATGAGGGGCATGTGCAACAAAACACGGTGTCATGTCTCGTCTGAAAACATCAATTAGGAGAGTGTTGTGTATCCGGACCCGCAGTCGACGGTCGCCTCTTTTGTTCTTGCTGGTAAATTGGAGGAGGTTGAGTGGGCGTGCTAATTATCACAGACAGGAAAGGTCAAACTCATTAGTGCTCTCTTTGAACTTGCCATCGAAAGTTTCTGATATCTCTATATAGACTTGACAGAGTTCAACTGTATCCTAATTACAGCCAATAATGGAATGGAAGAAATCCGATAAATCGCCTCGCATTGTGTTCGCATTATGTTTCCTGTGAAGGTGCTTTGTTTGCTTTGAACGTAAATCGGAACGGCAGGCTTTTATTTGCGGAGGCTTTGATAACAAGACGTTCTCGTGTGCAAATAGACCTGTTTATCGAGTGCAGAGCCAACACGGTGCGCGCCATTAAACCTGCACAATGCTGCCATCGTCTTTGTTTGGATATGTTAAATAAAGCATATCATTACGCTCCACTGGGCGCTAAGTGGTGTTTTAAAGGTCCATAAATTCAATTAGACAGTGTTTAATGCTGCCCCTAGTCCATGTTAGTGCAGTGACGCACATGATCCAGGGGAGGGTCTTGTCGGCCGTTTTTAAGAATTATTACTTAGGATTTACATTTATATTGTCATTTTAATACTCCACCCTCTTCGACCGATAGGGGCCTCAGATGCTTCCACGGCCGCAGCTCGTTCCCGCTCCCTCAGGACCCCATCCCATTTGTCATTATAGGAGAGGGGGGTGGGCTCCTCTGGTTCGCAGTCCCGGTCGTTAGCGTTGTCCTGTTAGCCTGGTGCTAATGCGCAGTTTTGCAGCCGCCACGGAAAATGCTAAAGAGGTCTTGACAACTCCTGGGGGTCGGCTAAGTGTGGGCCAAGGGCTTCTGTGTGCGCGAGTGCGCGCCCGCATTAGCGTTTGAAGGGGGGTAGGAAGGGGTCCCAGTGGTTGTTTGCCTGTTTTCCATCAAGAGCCCTCATCTCCTTTATCCCCTTTGTGGTGGAGGCCCTCCTCGGGCAGTTCCCTCTGAGGGGGATCTAAAAAGAGCAGCTGCTGGGGAATGAGTGCCATTTCCTCCTGCTGTCACCAGCACACTGGCAACCCCTAGTCCTCCTGTCCCACTCCACCCGCAGACCCCCCTATTAATATGCATATGAACTTGTTTCTCTTAGTTCTGAACTCCAATGACAAAGTGGGAAAGCATATGCCTGAAATATTCATGATCGCACACAGTAATTAAGCGGTGGAGAAGGGAGCCGAGCGGAGGGAGCGCCGCTCGCCCTCCGCCGCGCGTTGGAAGCGGCCCTTTTTTTTTCCTCCCCAGCACCGAGAAGCGTGTTGTTCTCTGCTTTCTCTGTAATTCTTCGAAGCCCCGCGCTCGTCGGGCCATTTGCCGTGTAAGAGTTAACGAGGCTTAAAATAAGTTCAGTTCTGTGCAACGAGTGAGCTCCAGTTAAGCGCCAGAGATCCCACAGTGTGATAATCAGAGCGGTTTCTGCTGTTTTTCACTCTCCCACTGTTTACGATGTCTGTATGAACTCTGGAATTCTTAAATATTACTGCAACATAAAGTTTTCAAGCGTAAGTAGAAGCACCTGAAGAGCCCAGATGCTTTTCTGACAGGTCTATTTAGGCTACGGATTTATTTTTTAGCATTTTATTTATTAATTGCTTTAGATATTACACGTGGATCCTTATACGTTTTTTATCATGCTTATTTTATGGTTTTGAAAAAAATCAACAGGACTTTGATGTCAGAGAGATTCTACTCAGAGCTTTAGCCAGAGGAATCGGAGGACCTGCATGTGGATACCTCTGGCAGAGCCACCAGAGAGATGGGGAGGCAGAGGGGGAGGCTGGGGGACGGAGGGGGAAGTAGTTTTAGAAGGTAAGAGGAAAGGAAGAGGGAGCGCGGCTGTGAAATGGTTGCCGAGGCTTGACAGCCAGGTAGATTGTGTCTGACATAAAGCCCAGAGATGAAAGAAGAGCGGACAGCTGGCCCACTGCACTCAGCACACTCCATGCAGTTGCACTCACCTCGCCGTGACGCTTGCTCCCCCCTCGCCTCCGCTTCTTCCCATTCTCCCCCTGTTTACGCTCTCCTGGCGGCTCCTCGGGGGGTGCGTCTGCCACTCTCCGCCAAGGGCTCGTCTCGTCTCCGCTCCCGAGGTCCCGGCCGGTCCCGGTCGGTCCCGGTCGGACCCGGCCGGCCCAGCTGGGGTGGAGGGGTCCGGTCCGCCGCTCCCGGCCCGTCTCGGCAGCGCTCGTCGACCCGCAGCCCGCTCGGTGCCACACTGGCTCGTTTTGTCAATAACCATTTATTTGTTGCTGGAATGGCAGCAGCCATTACATCTGACCTCCCTGTTTCATCAATAATGGATAGATTATTGGACGGGAACATCTGCAAAAGCTTGCTGCTGGACTCACCTCCTGGCAGGGATTAGATAAAGTATTAAACTGTTGTTTATTGTCAGGCCAAAACTCTAGTGGGAAGCCAGAGAATTTCTACAACCCCCCAGCAAAAAATAACTCCCATCAACAAGGCACCTTAAATAGTTTAGCACTGTTTCCGAGGCCGTCATGGAAAGATGTGGTCCATTTATTATTTACACTTATTATAAGACTCGTGGTAAAACCTTCTGGCAGATGTTGGCTTAGTCACTGCTTGTCACCTTTGTAAATGTGTGAACCACGGGCCAAACACACACAAACACACAGAGGTTTGTCTCTGAAGCAAACACACTGTGCGCCGTAGGTTCTGCTGAGCGCCGGTCCAGCAGCGACTGAGAGGACAAACTCGTGGCGCGGCCGAATAAAGCGTTTAACTCATGAATGATAGATTCTGAACAGACGTCTCCCTGCTCCGTGCGTAACGCTGGCATCGCCTTTAAGTGAGAGAAAGGAGCTCTGATGCTAAATAAGGATTGATGCGATGACCTGTGGCTCAGGTTGTTGAGGCTTCAGTCTCGCATAGAGAAACCTGAAGCACTGTGTTACAGCATGTGTCTGTAAACAGGTAGTACAATTGTAAAATAGTAGGTGCTGCAGGACCCTTGAGTGAAATTCTTTAAATATCTATATAGTAAAAGGATATCTATAAAATGCACATATCCTGCATGTTTTGCTTGTTGATTGCTGCTGGTGCGTTTTCTACAGGTATTCCCAGGTATTTGAATGTGTACAGGTGACCTAGTCGTGGCTGCTCAGCGCTGCAGACACGAAGAGGCTGCGCCGCCGCCTTTTTAGTCGCCTGTCAAAGCCGCTCACGGTTCACCTTCAAGGCATCTGCTCGGCTGTCAACACTGGTTGTCAGGCCGGCACTTAGCATTCACATTGTTTCTCTGAAAATGAAGATATATATTTCCACCGTGTATCCAAAACACAGCGCGTAGCCCGGGCATTTCTGCTAATGTCTTTAGGTGGTTTAGGCAGTGATGTAACCTCTGTCAAACAGGAAGTGTGTGGTTTTTTTTCCAGGCTTTGAACAAAGAGCGTGAAAACCTCCTGTGTGCTCCACAGTAGCGGGGCACTGTGCATCTAAATATCAGTGCAGGTTGAAAGGCACAAAATAAGGTCAGTGTCATCGCGCTGCATTATTAATACACCGCTGTTTATCTCCTTGCCCATTGAATCCGTGCACGGGAAAATGCTGCTGCCTATGAAATATTGATGCAATTTCGTGGCTTAACGTGTAGAAAGGAGCAATTGAAAAAGTAGGTGTTGCTCGGCGAGCAGCAGGTCGCCGGCCGGCGCGCCGCCCGCTAACAAACAGTCAAACGCTGTTGCTCCGCCGGTAAAACGAGCCGCTACGCTCCGAGCTGCAGGTCAGAGGAGCCGCTCGTGTTCATGGGACGTTGCAGTCTGTGATGTTTAACACCAGGACACCAGTGTGGCTCTGTTACACTGTCAGCCCCTCGTAACGATTCTACCTGTATTGAAATATGTTTGTGAACTTGTGAGCAACACTTTTCCATCTTATTTTTCTCTGTATTTGAGCTAAAATGTATCTTAATGTATCATAAAAATGCAATCAGCAGTTCTGTGGTGGTTTTTAGCCAGAAAGAGGGTTGGATGGACATCTCTGAATACACCTTACAGCTTTTTCACAAGTTTAAATGTTTAGTTTTTATTATTATAATAAGATTTTGAGGTGTGTGCTGTATATATAGATCATTTTTTACTCATAGTAAAAATTGTGTAGTTTTCCTGCCGAATCAGCATTTGACCTTGAAAAGCCGTAATAATAATGTAATATTAATTAGAGACAAAATTTCACACCTTGTATTTCTGTTCCTGAAGCACCTGTCGTCACGTCCATCTCCTGTGACTAAACACGACTGCACCGCTTCAACGCAAGCACAAAACGCGCTTTTTTTCCCTTTCGTCTTTTGTCTCGTCCCTGTTAAGACTGCTCAGTAATTAAGCCAAATGCCGCTGCATTCGCAGTGCATGCTTACACACACACACACACAAAGGCAGGGCGAGAGAGAGGGAGCGAGAGAGGGAGCTCTCTAATGATCAACACGCGCCAGCTCCTTTATTATCCCAGCCAGCCTGGGCCTCTGCACCGGCTCGTGTGCTGTTTAAGTGATTGTAAATCATCCCCCAGTAATGGCTCAGATTACCATACTATCAAAAAGCTTTCTTCATGCGTGATGTGGAGGCATCTCAGCGTCCTAAGTGTTTTATGGCGAGTGAGGCCGCGTCGCCCGCGTTATGAGCGGCCCATCGGTGGCCGTGCTCGGATCCGGCAGGCCCACGCGGGCTTGGAGCGCAGCCCGCGGTGACGCTGCCTGTCGGGGGCCATTAGGCGCCGCGCTCCCTGATTAATGCTCTAAGTGACGGTGTGAGCGGCGCTAGCGTTAGCGGTGGCAACCGTGACTGTTGTTTCCCTCGTCCGTCCAGAAGAGGATTGTGATTCATTCTGCAATGAGTCATTGGAGGCTCTGATTTTGCTCCTTTTTAGGGGGATTCTGCGTTTGGAGAGCCCCCCCCCCCAACACACACACACACACACACACACACACACACACACACTCACAGAGTCTGCTATTGTGACCTATGAATTATTGATTAACCTTGGTAATAGAAAATATATAACTGTGCTATGCTTTGACCTGCTTCCTCTGTGGTGGATAAGTGTTTCATATCCATATGCATGCAGATAATTACATAAGGTTTATTAAAATAGGATCGGATTAGCATCAATCTGTGTGATTAGTGCCAAACTTTAGTCTTCTAATTGTAAAAGAGACACTTTTGGTTTGACTCATTGGTGATGGTTGTCAGTACAGACCAGATGAGTTTTCTTATACCTTTTAATATTAAATGTGATCTATTGGTCTTCATTGTAACAAATTACAACATCCATGCAGTGAATTTGTTTAAAAAAATGTGAGGTCAAAGTATTTATCTGTCAACTGTCATTAATAATTTCATTTTGGCTGCCGTCCCTGAGTAACAAGTCATTCTCCGGAGCAACAAGACCCATGTGTTCTCCTGACGCGTTCAAATGAATCCATCTGCTCGCGCCGTGTTGCCGTGATGATCTCACCTTCCGCGGCCGATCAATAAACGAAACGCTATGTTTAAACTGAATCAAATTTTCCAGTCGTGGGGTTATGCTTTCATCCGCGACAAGCCGCCGCAGTCCTCACTGCGAGCGTCAGCGTATATACAATTAAACGCCCCAGTAAGCTGCACATTTTCATTAGATTGGACCTGCAGGGACAGAGTTGCACGTGCCCCCCCCCCCCCCCCCCCCCCCCCCCCACCACCACCACCACCAACTCAGCCTAAAAGAGATGACCAGCTGCAGTAATTGCATGACGCGGTGTTTACATTTATTCATGACACGGAGGCCCGCCTCCTCATCCCCGCTTCCACCTGTCACCCATTCCATTTGCCGCGTCAGGAGAGCAGCCGCCACAGCCCATCAAACCTGCAGCCGCGATCGCTAATCAGTCCCTCTCCTCTGCGAGGACCTCCGTGCTCGCTCCCCCGGCCCATATCCCATTCCCCGGCAGCCGGAGCGAATTATTAAGCTTTCATGCATTCGGTTCCGCCAAAATGTATGTGCACTCAGCCACATCCTTTATGGATTACTTCTAGTACAAACAGTGGGCAGAGTGTGATATACATAATTGGACAGTTGTCAGGGGAAGGTGATCACCAGTGTCTGTTTCCTCTCCCTGATGGATATAGGACACTCCTAGAAAGCAATCACTCGCTGCTCGTTTGGAAAAAACATCATTGTGTCAGAAAATGTAAAGCAATGCACACACACACACACACACACACACTGGTCTAACCGCGATAATAGTTCTGATTGATTTCAACATGAAATGTGTTCCTGATGTTCTCAATACAAACACACTCGTGCTCCACGGATGTGCAAGCGATGCTGCAGTGGCCGCCTGGCGTCGTAGAGCACAGATATATGTCTCTGAGCGTCTGTTCATTAAAATAAAAAACACTCCAGAGAGCGGAATGAGGCGCCTTGAACTTAATATACAGTACACAACATGTACTGGGCTAATTATTTTGCTGAGTGTTCATAACCACAATAATGTAGCCGCACATTGTAGGATAAAAAGCCGAGACAAAACCCTCTCCAAGCCTTCGAAATGACATTTTCCGAGGCACAGTGGAAATAATAGCATTCTAATCATGGCCAGAGTAAACACAGTTCTCTTAAGAAAAACAAGAAGGCTTCTTTTAAGTTTGTATTTTAGTAATGAAAAGCAAACAGTGGCTGCTGCAATTGCCTGACCCGTGACCCGGAGGGGATGAGATGTCCCAGCAGAACCCGGGCTGTGCCCCGCGGCCCCCGCGATAATAGATTCAGCGGCACAAATGGTGGAATCACAGACGTGTAATAACTCCATCAAACTCACGCCTCTGTGTTTTCACAGGGGTCGGCACACACGGACGCCCGCTGGAATCCCACGTCCCACCGCTCTCGGCCGCTGCGTGGAATAACTCAGGGCCGGGGGTTACGACCACTGTGTGCGTTGCCCGGTTAATCTGAGGCGAGCGCTGCCTCCGCTCTGCGGCCTTCTCTTCAGGCCGCTGATATTTCACCTGGAACCTGATGGCGTGTGTGTGTGTGTGTGTGTGTGTGTGTGTGTGTGTGTGTGTGTGTGTGTGTGTGTGTGTGTGTGTGTGTGTGTGTGTGTGTGTGTGTGTGTGTGAGGATTCTAAGCTGCTGCTCCTCGATTCTTGCTTTGGATCCTCTGGTCCATTTGCAATAGTAACATTATACTTAACTCACGCTTCGACGCATTCTTCAACACTTCAGGTAAGTTGTTGTAGTCGTGTTGTTTTTTGGTTTTACCTCCAAAATGTGCACAGTATTCAAATACCTGGCGTCTTGTTGACCAGTCTGATCTTTGGCATCGGTTGTAATGACTACGTCTCAGTAAAAGGTGCGCTGCCCGTTTAAAAAGCATTAGAAATCACCTCCCCACACTTTGGACCACCTCCACCACACAGGTTTGGAAAAACTGCTTCTGACAAGTTTCTTTGTCTGTTTCAGAAAGTTATAAAGTCTGGGTTAGAAAGTTTTCTCTCAAATTTTCCTTTTTTCTTTCTTAGTTACTTTTGTCAGATACGTTCAACACAACTAAAGCTTTTGGAAAGTAGTGGAAATGTTAATTACTGCATTTAAGTGTTTTAATGCATTGCTTGCTTTCTCGTGTCATGTTTTTTTTTTCTGCATGGCTTCTGTGCCCTGCTCCGTGTCATGTAGGCTGAATGTAATTACCCATTCATCAAAGCCAAGCTGCTGTGCCAGTCGGGCGGTAAAGGGTTAAGGGGACGCTCTTGTCTGCAGCCGTACCCGAGCACATCTCTGGCCCCCGTGCATCTCAGCAGTCTTTGCTAATGACTCCTAGTCAACAAATTCCTAAGACTCTCAGGTGGCTTCCTCCAACCGGGCTCGGCGCAATGATGAAAAGCCAGAGATAAAATAAACTGACAGTTGCAACTCATTGCGAGGAGCAGGCAGCACCCTAGCAGCAGCTGAGACCCCAGGAGTCCAGCACTCCCTCTCTTTTTTCATCCTTCCCCATCACCCCCCCCCCCCCCCCGTTCCCCTCTGCCCTCCTCCTGTTCAACTGTGTGTGTGTGTGTGTGTGTGTGTGTGTGTGTGCGCGCGTGTGACTGCAAGCATGCCGGTTTGCACATATGTGCGAGTGCTTGTGATCATCTGCATGTAGAGCATGCTCGCAGAGGTAACTACTGGGAGGAGAAACTAGCCGCTGTTCGCTAATTAAGCCCCATTCCTGCCTCTTTTATTTCAGTCCATTAAGCAAAAAACTGTGACCACCCCTCTCTCGCTTCCACACATGACACACTCCAATCAATACACTCCCACTGGCTGCCTCACTGGGTGCCTCTAATGAATAGATTGCAGTGCAACATAATGTCTAATTGAATTTTGCAGAGGATGCCGTGCAGTGCCCTGTTGCAAGGTTTAACATTGTGTATTTCAACAGGCACAATGAAAGATTTGGCTAAAGTCAGATAAATAAATTCAGAAAAATACATCTTAGCCACAGAATACGACCTGGATCCTTTTGTTAAAGCTAATGAATAATAGATAAGTTCCTATAACGACGTTCATTCTGTTAGACTTACTGTACTGTATTATGAATTAAGATGAAGTATGATTTTCAATATTTCTACTTGGTCTAAGAATGTTGACCCCAGCTCAGCTATACACACTTCAAGCACCTACAGTAGCTATTCACTTTTTCCAGCATCACAAAGGTCCACATTAGCACATCAGGCCCCGAGAGAGAGCCTCCTCCTGGCTGGTGGCTGTGGGGGATCAGCCAAGGATGGGGGAGGCTGGCAGATGGTTCAGTGGTATGTCAGGCCGACTGGCTGACTGATGGATGGATGGATGCATAGCGCTGACTTTGTTATTTTTCTGTTGGGTGGATGGTCACTGTGTAACAGAAGTCCCTTTGTAGCACAGAGACCTGCCATCTCGGTTTCATTGTGCTCGCGGTTATTATCTTAATGAGTGTCTATGTCAATGTGTGCCCGCTTCTTCTTCTGAGCTGTAAAGAGCAGGTTATCATGATACAGCAATACATTGTTATATGAACTTTTCTTAAAATTCGTCTAATGATCCATCGATCTAAAATAGACACACTTGTGAATCCATTTTCTGAAGTGAGAGGAACCTTCCTGTCTTATTGTCGTATGTTGATCGCCGTCAACTTGAGATGCTCTTTTGTGGTTTGCAGTTTTTGCTGAATCCTTTGGACGTCACACTTTCATGCCCCCTTTTATAATTGATTTGTTGGCCTCTGCCAGTGTGTTTCCATGGTAACATCGTTGTAGAGTACATCTTCAGTGGCCGCTGCAGATGTTCCCATGCCAATTAGCACAGTGGCTCAAAGCAGGTGCCAAGGCAAATATTTAGCTAATTATTAATTTTTAATAGCATTTCTAGACTGGCTCCTTTCCTAAGGTCCAGCAGATGCTATTAAATCTCACCCCATAGATACACAGTTATGACACGTAATAACTACTTGAATATAAAAGAGATGAATAATTTACAGTGAGCCAACAAATTAGGACCATCATTAAAAAAACTAGGCTTGAAACCATTTTGCATAAAACCAGCCCAGTTCAAGGTAATGCCAAGGCTCTCCTGATAAAGAATTACGGCATTAATTCAGCAAAGTGAACTTATTGCTCCTACTCCTTCTCCGAGATCCCCGGAGCATTCAGAGCAGAGGAATGAAATGATAGCGTTCACGGGCACAGAGGCACTTATTTCCATTTCCCACATCCAAACTAGTTTTGTGTGTGTGTTCAGTCTCTGTGTTGTGGCAAAGTGGGAGCGACTGGTCCTCGTGGTGCAGAGGTTCCCCGTGAATACGTGCCTTCGTGGTGAAGGCTCAGTCCAAGGTGGACCCCGACGCGGGCACTTTGACCTCTACGGGTCGCGGCTGGAACTGCAGCACGGAGACGCCCTCGTCTTCCACTCGGACTTCTTGATTGACAGGCCGGGTGAAGCGAGCTCCACCATCGCAGCTCCGTCAGCTCGAACCCACAGGTAGCTGTCAGTGTGCGGCGGACGCTCCTAACGCTACAACAGACACAATGCGATTCCTGTTACACGTCTGCCGCTCGGAACCACGTGTGCCGAGAAGGCGTTGAGAGGTTTCCAACATTAAAGTAAGTTTTCAGGATTTCTATTCAAGTCCCCACTGAGCAAACATGTCAGATTGTGCAGAGAGAGCTGCAGCACCTTACACGGAAAACTCTTTTAACGGAGTAAGTTGCTGGAGGCATCGTTCCTGGCTTGTGTGATATTACCATTTACCTGCTGTTTTGAATTTTATTTGAATTGGGATGAAAAGGTGTATTCTGGCAGACGCACCGTGACCTGATTTTGATCTCTTTCTACAGTCTAATTTCAGACATACCTCTGACTTGATGCGGCGTTTTATACATCTGTTCCTCCACCTGCCTTTGGGGAGTTGAAGGCGCGTCGGGAAACAGAGGCTGCGTTTCCCCAAGGATGTGCTAGTGCAGGGCAGAAAACATCAATTGCCGCAATGCTGTGTGTCTTTTGTTGAAAAAAAAACCCACGTGTTGAATCGGAAATAAGCATAAACACAAATAAGTGTTTTCATAAGAAAAGCACAGCAGTAGATTCTGGTTTGTGATGCACTCTTCTGCACACATATAAGACGTATAATCATGTTAACAGCCACTGTAGGTACCGTACAGTATGACTCTAGACACTCTTATCGTAGTGGACTGTCCAGCTTAAAGAACTATTCTGTCCAATTGAAGTTTGTGAGGATCCAGTCCCATCGCAATACAAGAAGAACAACTCACAGAATTAAAAGGCATTTTGTGATTTACAGCTTCGTTTAGTGAGAACCTGATGTGTTAATCGTGTTGCGTGGATGGACACCGTGAGGCCCTAAAGCCCCTTCCTCACAAAAAGCATAAAAAGATTCGAGCCTGTAAACGAGTCAGGGCTGCTTTGGAAACGCGTCTCTAAACATTATGAGCCACCTCTCAGGGGCGACGGAGGGAAACGCATCGGAGGCCTGAGGAAGGCGTCGTTATGCTTAAACAGAAGATGCACAGTTCAGTAGATTGTCAACATCGGCGCAGGCTCATAAAACGCGTCGCACCTCCACAAAGCGGCTTTAGGGACGAGCTGGTGATTTATGTAGAGGGAGGCTGAGGCTGTGAGTAAAGCACACACGTACCTGAACCCTGTGTAAAGCAGTGCTAATGATCTAGTCAATAACAGATGAGGAAAGTCCAGAACAAATAGCTTCAACTGAATGGTTCTGTTTTGGTTCATGAAGCTCAGAAAAGAGAATATTTTATAGTTTATAGCACAGTTACACACTGTTAACAACACAGGTGATACCAGGGTTTTGACTCTGACAATCACTGAGGACTGTGATGTGCAGCCAAACCGGCACAAGACAATGAAAATGATCCCATGACAGATGAATAAACTTGGTGAGAGCGTGACAGGAAAATCCTCCGTGAAAGTGCTCACCTTTGGTTTCCAGCAGACGCTTGGGCAGCACCAGATTCTAACTGAAACCTGTGCGTTTCATATATTTTCGGCACAACCGGTTCTTGCTCCTTATCGTTACTTGACATGAACATCAAAATTGACAATTACCTGCCTGACAGGCCATTACCACATGCTGTGGGATCTCTGTTTGCAGATCCCTGCAGTGATTCTGGGTTGACTGTCAATCAGCTGTCACGCAGGAAACACAGGACTCTGCTTCAGGAGAAAAATCCCTGGATCCACCTCTCGCACATAATCATTGCCGGATTTTTCTTTTTTTATATTTTAGCTTGAAACAGGGGTTTCGGTCAAGTTGGCAATAACAACAAGTACAAGTGTGTAAACGCATTATTTAAACACAGAGACCGGTGTGGTTTCCCCTAATAGCTGGGCACTAAATTGACCTGAAACCATAAGGACATCAAAAAAGACCTTCCCAAGGACACACATTCACAGGTTAAACTTAAAAAAGGGCCGTTTGGAATCCAGGCATTAACTGTGTGAAAAGACTTTAATGAGACAGAAAACACACACACACACACACACACACACACACACACACACACACACACACACACACACACACACACACACACACACACACACACACACACACACACACACACACACAAGGTCGTCTTTCGTAAGAACCGAAATTCCATCCCTGTGGGGGAGAGAAGACAGAACTTTTTGTTTTAGCAAACTGCCCATCAAATAAGCATAATTACCATCAGAATTCATATGGTGTTAGGAGCCTCCTGAAGGCAAGCGGCCCCACTCAAATTAGCAGCTCTGATAAATCACCATTAATTAGCTAATAAAAGCCAGCAGGTGGTTCGAAGCCCAAAGACATTCCCCCGCTTGTCTGAATTATGTATATGACAGCAGTGCACTGATGAAGTAAATGAGCGGGGGGATGGGGGGGGGGGGGGGGGGGCACAACAGATAGCAGCTCTGGAGGGCCGTCGTGTGGAGATAATGCTCCAATCAAATCCCCTGCAATTCCACCATCCCACCCGCAGGAACCCGCGAGGCTCCGACCCCCCACGCATGCACGTGAGGCGCAGCGTCACACATGCGTGCAGCGTTTGCATTGGCCCTCGTCCCCACGAAGAGCTTCACGAAACGCGGATGCACCGAGGTGTAAATGCAACAAGGCGATCGCAGCATAACCTGCCCACAGTCTCAACCTCCAACCGTCCTCGTCTGCATGTGTTAAAATTACCGTAACTACTGTAACACAAGCTTAGGAAAAAAAAAGGACACAACGTTTTTCTTGTAAATCAACCATTTCCTGTTTACACACACTCTCGAAGCCCACTTTATAAACGTGATGAATGTGTTTCCTTTTCATAAATGGCTTGCAGGCCCAATTTCTTGGACATGTTTAAAGTCCTGCATCGTTTGCGGGTTCATAACTTCCACCGTCGCGCGTTCATTAGCGGAATGGTGTGGAACCAGTGTTTGTTGTGTTCAGGCCCCAGACAAAGTGGAGAACCGCTCGCTGGGGCATTTATCCTCAGAGCTGCCCACTTACCTTTTGGAGGGCGCGTTGCTCAAACAGCCTCTTCATAGAAGTCCTGTGAAGCACCATTAGCGTGAATAGGGGTCAGCAGAGGTTAAATCGCAATGATAAAAGAACAGTCGTCTGATGGCTCATACTTTCAGCAGGAACCTATCAGTACTTAGGTTTCCGCGCAGTCCTGGTGGATTATTTTAACCCATCTAACTCCATCAAATGCCGCCACAACCAGGTTTCCCCGTCAGCAAACGCACTCCGAAATCTAGTTTGCTTCTTTCCCTCCTTGGGTAAATGAGCTCTTTTCTCTGGGTTAGATGTCCTGAGGCAGCCACTTGGCAGAGGGTGAAAGAAATGGCAAAAAGGCATCCACACAAGTGGGACATGGGAGCAGATGGGACACTGATTGCAGTGTTGTTTACAGCTGTTGAGGTCCTTCCACTGTGCTGTATAGAGGTCAGAAACTATGTCTGTCTGCCACATTTCTCCGAGACGCCGGCGTCTCACTCTCGCCGTTAGCAGTTTGGAAGGAACGCTGTGTGACTACGTTTTCACATCTCGGGGATTGTTCTTTGTCGTTTAGTTCAGATCCGTTTTAATATTTTGCCCCAAAAATGTGTTTTTTACGGAAGAAAATTCGACACGCTCCCACTTCTCACACTTTTGATGCTCTCGGAAAGCGAGGGGAAAATAAAGAGGGAGGCCGAGGCTGAGAGTATCCGGGAGACGCCATCCAACACAAAGGTCTTTGACAATCGTTAACATTTCTTTATGTTCGCATTGAATCACTTTATATGGTTTTACCAGGGACGTTGCCCATTCAGGATCGCTCCATCAGGCTGCTGACTACACTCTGTATCTGGAGCAATAATAGCCCAGAGCGGCGGGTGAAATATATCCAAAGTAATCAACCTTTTGCAAAGACACCTCAGAAGCACACATTTCAACAGCACAGAGTAATCTAATATAGCGGGGTGGCATCAACCGGCTCTGCTGAGACATTACCTCCATCCGACTATTTGTGTGGCGGGATCGTGTAACTTTTGTCGCTGGCAGTAAAAATGCTGCATTTCCATTACAGGAGCTGACAGAAGCGTGGACTTTATGGTGAAGCAGAAATGTGCAGAGCTCCTCTCGCTGATATTTCGCCCCATTATCATTTCTAATACGTCTTGTACCTCGTAGGAAATTCAATAAATTATGGTTATGTGTAATTTTGTGCATAAATCACTTTGAGGTCTGTGCCTTTCACAGATTTCTAGGACGTTCGTGTTTTCTAGTAGCGGCCCTTCGATGGGAATGTTTTGCATCTTCTGATGGCTGGTTTCCACATGACTGGCAGCTGAGAGTCTGTACCCATATCAGGCCTGTCAGGAATCCTGCAGCTACAGGCCGGATACAAGCAAATGACCCAGTCACCTCACATATGGGAGCGAATGAATGCATTTTGAATCATTCCACAATTAACTGTTGCTATCATTTATCAGGTGTCAGTGTAAATAATAAAAGTATTAAAACCATGAAAAAATTACACTGACATCAATCAGTGTTACATCTGCATCACACTGATGTCTATTTGTGTCACGCGTTGCTCTGCAAGCAGTTCAAACAACAACTTCAACCCTGATACAAGCTCAACGCAGGCTCCTCGCAGGCCTCATCACAGATCCTGCACTGCATTCATATCTGGGGTGCACGCTGGAATATTGTGCAGTGAGCGCGGGACGGAGGTTTGTCAAGCACAGACTGAGGAACAGAGACAAAGCAGGGTTCATGCTGGGGGACGCTTGGGAAACTGGATGGTCTAATTAAAAGGCAGATCTAAGGTGTGAAGCGGTCTAAAGCGCTGAGTGTGTGGGATTTGTGGCCTCCGTAGCTTCACTGAGGCTCTAAAACATAAATGCGTTTTCAGTCAGCGCCACAAAAGGAAGCGTGATTTTCACATCAAACCCGACAGCTGTCAAAACATTATCAACACAAGCCCATTTCAGCTATTTAGTAAAAGACTGATGATTTTTATTCTAATTAGAAATTCAGCGTTGTTTCCAATCCCCAGTGCGTTGATCCTCGTGGCTCTGTGACTTGAGGAATTTCCCAGGAAGCCCAGTTTAACAAAGGCTTATTTCACCAGCAAAAGCAGGCTAATTCATTAATGTCTCATAGTTGTTTAATATGAAGGTATGCTTGTCGTTAATGTATTTTTAATATTGCAAATATTTTAATTAGCCCCCCCCCCCCCTCGACTGTGCATGTAGTCTCAAGTGTATAGTCCTCAGTGGTGGTGCTGTGCTGGGGTCAGCCACACACACTCAGCGCTGTTCCTCTGAGCCTTTCATGGCACTCACACGAAGAAGGTTTGTGCATGTGCTAAATTATTGCATGTTATTATTTCTCCAATCTGAACAACACTTCAGATTGGTTCTTGTTAGGAGTTAAATAAAATAAATGCAGTATTACTCAGATGTATTTATGCACAGACTATGATTGAATAAAATTAAAAAATATATTTATACGAACAATAAATACATAAACATGTATAAGAATTAACTAAATCTATATTATTAAATGTCAAATCTACTGAATGAAGTGTATCAGATTATGAATTATTATCAAAGATGGGCTCCAGCCAGATGTTTGCTTTTTGCCTGTGTTTTTGACCCTGTGCCAAAGCAGAAAGTAGACTTTTAGTATTTTTTAAAAACATTTCCAATTTCTCTAATGTAATAAATTTGAACTTAATAAACTGTAAATCACTCTTTGGCTTGTAATGTCATCGTGCATTCATTTTATTTCAAACGTTTCTTTTTTGCAGAACAGATGCTTCACAAACGATAGCTCGTAATCTTAGCGGTTGATCAAGGATCATCAAAAGATAGTGAATTAATAGCTTCTCATTCATGCTGCTTCATAACTGGTTGCTTTATATAACGTGTGCATGAATTACGTAATGCTCAAGGTAGGTTCAGACCGAACATAGTAGTTCTGTGTGTGTGTGTGTGTGTGTGTGTGTGTGTGTGTGTGTGTGTGTGTGTGTGTGTGTGTGTGTGTGTGTGTGTGTGTGTGTGTGTGTGTGTGTGAACGCGCCCTTATTGGTGCTTTGAGATGCATGGCCATTGAGGCCATAATTTAGTCCATTATGTCCTCTGGTTTGCAGTCGTAGCCTCAGGCCTCTGGCACTGAACGTTGTGTCATTTGCTACCAACTGGGTTTTTGATGAGAGTGTGTGACCTAGACGCCTCATCCCTCACCACTGTCTCATTCCCTTTATTTACATCTGTCTTTAGCATTCTAATTACTCTCTTTATTGCTTTAGCCCCGAGGAATCTGTTATACTGCAGGAAAATAGGACTGAGGACACTGGAGTTTTAACCAATAATAAAGCAGCATAACTCCTATTACCCATAGGCAAAGAGTGGGCCTGCGAGGGTCGCTTGTTATAGGCTGTAGGCAAGACAACTACGGAAAAATGTCTGAGTGAACGCTTGCAGGGGTCCATTTACTTTTGTGACGCCAGAATTTCCAAAACAATTTAAGTCTTGCATAGGCAGGAGAGAATTGGTTTTCCTAATAATAAACATTTTTATAGCTGCTTTTCGTGTTTCAATCATACTGTCTGCAAATGTTTGGTTAGGTTCAAGTCAATTAACAGTTTTGCCCAATATTGTAACTTGATGCACTAAATTGCATTTCTCCTTTTTAAATAAAAAAAAATACACAGGACACAGTCATCACTCATCGTCTGTTCGTTTTTGGACAATGTCAATGCAACAAACTTTTAAATGTTTTGTCCCTTCCCACGGAATTTTATGAAATAGCATCAAGAGCAGGCACAGCAGTCTTTAATGAGCTCTCAACTTTAAAGACTTGAAGGATATTAACAAGCTGCTTGACAAATGGTGCTTAGAAGCACATTAAAGACGCAGCTAATGGTGCGCATAATGACGTCTAATTTTCGATCAGATATAAATTAGAGCCCCCAACAGTTATTTGCCTTAAGGACTTTATGTAAATGATTCTGCTCTGTATAAACTGAAAACTGAAAGGGTGAGTGAGTGAGGAGCAGAGAGAGAGAGGCCATTGCTCCTTGTGGATATGATTAATAGATCTGCAACAGAGCACGGCTGTCAAAGCCCAATGAACACACATCCACTAGACGGCTCTACCACCTTCTCATTAAGGTCCAATCTCTGAGAGGTCTATGGCTTATTGGGAACACCAGAGCACCACTGGGAACAAGTGGGCCCCAACCACAATGGTTGCAAACGGATCAGGTAGGAAGGAAGCGCGAGGATGAGACCTAGATAGTCAGAATCAGGTTTCCGTCTGATGTTGTTTAATATTTGATAGCTGAGGGCACATTGATGTCATCATACATGTAGTTAAGTACACATGGCAGGACTCTGTTTTGTGTATTAAAATTAATCTACCCGCCCGCAGATAAGGTTTATGCACCACAAGTTTAGGCTTGTGTATCTGCTTTTTTGTCATATAAAAAATAGAATTTAACTCAAATAACTCAAATATGTTCCAACATTTTTTAAATACACAGAGATAAGTATTTAATAAACTGTCAATGTGAATTTAGTTTTGATTTGAATGTTTTGGCAAAAGTAGCGTGAAGGTCTCACACTGATGCTTTACTCGTGTGGTGAAGTGACCATGGTCCTGTGTTTTTATTAATTCCATGTAAAGGAAACGCCTCAATTATCAAATTTGTCGAATTAATAAAATATATTATGTATATTCCTAAAACGTTTTTTTTTGCCTGTTTTTGCCACATTAAGGTTTGTAGTGTCTGTCACGCCCCCTATCTGTACGAAATGATATTTCAGTAAATAGGGATTGGATATCAGATTTTATTTTTCACTAAATACATAAGCTATTTTCTTTTCTTTTTTCTTTTGCAGTAAAAATGTGTCCAGCCCATAATTGGGTGAAGTCTAGACCTCAGGTAGTGTTGTACTTATTATGTCATCCAAATTATTAAACTTACTGAATGGACATGATCTGTCCTTGATACAGATCTTAATCTCCACGCGTTGTATCCAGGATGTATTCTCCCTCAAGCAAAAGTATTTAAATATTCATTTACATTAATGTTTAAAAATAACATTAACGAATGAACTGTGGCAAATAAAGAACAATCTGCAAAACCAATAATTATGAAGCTTTATAGAAATTAAACACAAGGTTGTGATCATATTATTGACACATTTAAGAGAGACCTGTGAAAACGTTCTGGGGGAAAAGAAGAGCCTTGATTTTACATCCTAATAACACTCTTGGTGGTGGCCACATGTCAGGGGTGATGATGGCCCCTCAGCGCACCCCCTAATCACGCCCCTGAACTATTTTTGTTATTGAGCCCGGGAGCGTTTCCAGTGGCGTTGAATGAACAAATGTAGTTTTCTTGTTTTTGTGACATTTCTGATGGTATTTCGCATTTTCTCTGCCCAACCTAATTTGAGGGCCACGTTATTGGGATTACAGTACGTATTTTCTGCATAAACATTTTTTTGCGCAAAAATATATGACTTGGTCTAAAATAAAAACATATATTTTAAATATTTTGCTCATGTCCTGACGTTGGCTGATGTTTCACAATAAAATGCAGCAGGTCTCGCCTTTATTTTGTTTCTACCGCTGAATTTGTGTTGTTTTTAATAAGGTGACTTCACAGACAGTCAACTGTAAATCTGGCAGCTTCCGTTTCAGGCACCAGCTTCGGTCGTGGATTTGTCCTGTACTGAGGCCTAACACGCGGAAAACACGGTGCCACAGCGAGCAGATGAATTAACAATTCAATGTGTGTGTGTGTGTGCGTGAGTGAGTGAGTGAGTGAGTGAGTGAGTGAGTAAGAGAGAGAGAGCTGCGTTTCATTGGCAGATACTGTACAGCGCGTCCTTCCCTCCTTTTCGTGCCACGCTAGATCAAAAACTATCCCACCAACCTCCTTCCAGCCATCCACTGCTGCTCCATCGATTAGTTTCTGGAAAACACTTAACAAACTAATGACTATCGACGGCTGATTAATATTGCATCCACAACAACTGATTGGCGACACTATCAAATGGCGATTGCCGCTTCACACGGAGGCTGCCGTCTGACGCAAAGCAGCCAACAGATGGAAAAGAGCGGCTCGTATAGTGTGCAGCGCGTTCACTTTATGGCTCACAGTTCGTCTAATTCGAGAGCAGTCGCGTCTTTGAAGGCAGACACTTGGCGTAAATGTACAGTTAAAATATTCTACTCTCGGTCCCCAGGCGGAGCTCCGACAGTCCCTGGCTTCATTAAATTTTCATCAGTATCCCTGTGAAAGGGTGGAAATGTTCAGGGGAAGGAGAAAAATAAAACAGAGCGCGTAATTATAACAAAAGGAAACAGGGTCGCCCTTTCCGTTTGGTGGAAGGCTCCCACAGTGTCTTTACGCGCACGTGCGTTTCAGTGTATGGCGCCCACGCAGCTTGATGTGCCTGTGGCTTCGAGGTAAACTGTTTGGTTCGCGTATTTATTATATAAAAAGACCTTCGATTGGCTTCATTGTGCCGTGCGTGTTTGTTTTCAGAGTTCGGGCCACATTGATTCAGTATCAAAGAATCCAGGTCGATTTTCTCCCAATATGTGAAAGTGAATGCAGGCAGCAGCAGCAGCCTGGTCGAGAGGCTGTCTGTCTGTCTGTCTGTCTGCCTGCCTGCCTGCCTGCCTGCCTGTCTGTCTGTCTGTCTGTCTGTCTGTCTGTCTGTCTGTCTGTCTGTCTGTCTGCCTGCCTGCCTGCCTGCCTGCCTGCCTGCCTGTCTGTCTGTCTGTCTGCCTGTCTCTGTCTGAGCAGAGGCTCTGGCTCGTCAGGCGGCAGCCGATGCTCACTGCATAAAGTTAATTTCAATTCCCGATGAGACCCTCGCTCAGCAGCCCTCCCTGACCAGCGGTAATTAACAGGGATGGCTAATGACTGCTTAACTCGCTCTTCATAATTATCTGGTTTTCATAATTCGATGTGTAATTTAATAATTCGCTCGTATTAACGTATTAAGTGAATGACTCATTTAGGGGAAATTAGAAGCACTCACCAGGAGCATCTTTTAATTGATGAACCATCATCGCTGTCTCATTAATAAGGGTCGTTTTGATACTCTTAATTTGTCACGAGCAAGGCGCCGGAGCACGTTTAGTTTATGGGTCAATGAAATGAAATTGGGTTGTTTTCGTCTTAGGAGTTTATTTTGTTAAATAAATATTGAGGACTACTGTAAGTGCAAAACATGTTAATTAGGCTAAAATGTGTAAAATTAAAAATAATGTTGACACAAACAGATTTGGTCATTAGGTGACAACTTATTACCTAGGGATGCCAAAAATATTTATAGTTATAAAAAAATAGTTATAAAAATATAAAAAAAAAACATAACATGTCATTGAATGGGGTCAAAAGCCTAATTGGTTAATCTGAAACAATTCTAAAACATTTGTTGTTTTTATGTCTTGCGAAATCACTTTTCTTCCTCGTCGTCTTTATGCTAAAAATTATTGTTGCAGTGTATTTACAATTATCCAGAAATAATGCATGCAGATGTATTCTGTGTGCTGTAAATAATCAGTGTAAACGCGGAGGACAGGTTTTAGAAATGCTAATCTTTGGCTCGTGCAGCCTCTCAGGTATCTGTCCATGGTGCTGAAACGCTTGCTCAGCGCCCAAACAGTCAGTCAGCCCTGAAGCTCCCAAACAGCAGCTCTGCTTTGGACATCACGTTAAAAATGCTCCTCTCTCTCTCCCTTTGTATCATTCTCCACCTCCACCTCCTCTTAACAACCATAACTTCGAACCAAAGGTTTTGCTTCAAAGCCCGAGTCCCGGCATTGACGAACGAAGCATGTTTGAGTGTGTATTTAAATAGAGACGGGCACGTTGGCAGGCGAGCTGTTTTTCTGGCGGGCTGACATCTGGCAAGTCTGCGCTCCAGGGACCCATCCAGCTCTCCATAGACCCCCTGATTAGACTCTAATAGAATATTAGCATTTGCTCTCAGGTAAGGCAACAGTGAGCCGCATAAGCTGGCAGCACGTCAGTGGAGAAGCCACGTGTGTCTTTAACATTGATGGGATGGAGAAAAGAAAGCGGGCTCCTGTAAGGCCTGTTTTATGATCAGACCCGGAGGAGGACGATGAAATGAGAAGTTACAGGCACAAAAGCAATTTCTGATTACATTTTGATGTTAGTTATTCATCTCGTATCCACACTGGGAGAACGCACTGGACAGCTACAGGGTGGGGGCGAGGCTTCTGGTAGTGCCTTGCTTATGAACACTTACAGTAAACAGGGCTCATGGCTCTTGCCAGAACCCAACCGGACACCTTATGGTAACGTCAAAGTCCCGTTACCTTTCAAAATGCCAATGTTTGTAACCAAATACGCTGAAAGAATCCACAAAATATCGTCTTGAAAGCTGTGCAGCCCACAGCTAAACCGTTCCCCTCCTCCTCATCAATAAATAAACAGATTAATAAATAAAGGAATATTAATATGTCTGGATGAGCCACTTTACACAGCGTAGTCATGTTAAAGTTTGTTCTTTAATGAAACACATATTGCAGTTCAATAATTAAATAAATTAAAATTACATGGATGTAGTAAATTAATAGAATAATTTAACCAGGAACCAAAAGCAACATACATTACAGAAATTAGTTACCTCAGCTAAAACAGCAATACAGCAAAAACCTGTACGGATATATTTATGTGCATCGACTGGTTCCAATGAAATATTTACATTTTACACTTATACTTCCATGAAGCTGTTTCTTTTCTCTTCAAGAAAAAAACATTACTTAAACAAAGTGATTTTTAACAAGCAACGACGTCATAATGATGCGCGTATATTTATACAAATAAATAGCAGAAAACATACATAAAATAATTTTAAAAAGAGAATACTTTCTCATATATATCTCGATTGTACCATCTCAAACATTAGAAATTAAAATTTGTGACTGCACGTTTCGCAGTCGTTCCCCTTTAAACCAGAACAACACGCTTACGTTGCTGTCAGAATTTGATTTTCTCAAGCAAAACGAGGAGGGGGGAATCCCAATAAATATATAATGAAGTAAACATGACCTCACTCAATAAATAGTTCATAAGCTACCGGCCCACGCTGGATTGTAAACTTATTGCAGCCGGCACGAAAACATATTTTTTAAATTGTAATAATCTGTGAAATCCTTACACGTGAGCCACTATTTCGGTCTTTTCGCGTAACTGAGGCCTAATAATAAACAACAACCCTGCCCTAACCCATACCCGGGTATCTGGAAAATAGATCCCTGACTTTGACCACGCATTGTAACAAAATAAGTGGAATTAATTACACATTTAGACACAAAATTAAGTGTGACAAGTAGATAATTAATTTACAGAGGGCTATTTGGCAGTAATCTAATATTAGCTTTCAAGACAAATCGGTGTGTTGTCCTTCTAATTCCCTCTTGGACCCTGGGTAAAATGTCAGACTGCATTGTCATGCACTCGCAGGGAAAATGGAGCTTATTTTATAAGCCGGAAACAAAAACAGCAATAGTCACCAGCCAAGTGCTTTGAACGAAACCGTAACCTCGCTGTGTGCGAATAGCAACGCTGCCCCTCGCTGGAGCCCGACTCGCGTTCCCGTTTTAAATTAATCATGACTGAAAATTAAAGCCTTGTAAATCATTCCGCGTTGACATTAAAGGTGAAGCATAGTAAGTGTGGAAACGGGGGTCTTACTTGCTTTGTCAAACGATGCTTTACTCGACTCCACAGCTCCCTCTCAGCAAGTGGGGGGTGAGGGGCGCGGGGGGGGGGGGGGGGGGGGGGGGGGGCTTTGAGTTTATCAGTCATTGTTCAGTTTTAGGAATTTATCGAAGTTCAAAGCACAAAGTCATCGATGATTGGAAAAAAAATGGTGTGAGCTAGGAAATATGATACAAATCGTCTTTAAACAGTTCCAAGTCTTTTCGCGGTGGTGGCGGCGGCGGTTCAAAGCGACTCTAGACGCATGCCGAGTACTTCATTCGTTTCTGCTTCTGCCGCTGGTTGCAAAACCACACCCGCACCACGTTCTTTTTCAGGTCCAGCTTTTCCGCGATCGCCGCGATTTTCTCCGAGGAGGGTCGCGGCTGAATGGCGAAGTAGGCCTCCAGCGACCTCTTCTCCGGCGCCGCTATCGACGTGCGCTTCCGCTTCTTCTCGGCGCCGTTGAACAACTCGGGCTTGTTAAGTTTCTCCCTGTGCGACTTCTCGGCTTCTTCCAGCCACGCTTGCAGGATGGGCTTCAACGCGATCATGTTGTTGTGCGACAGCGTGAGGGACTCGAACCGGCAGATGGTGCTTTGGCTGAGGGAGCCCACTCCAGGTATCTTCAGGCTGGCCAACGCTGCCCCTACATCCGCCTGCGTGACCCCCAGTTTGATCCGTCTCTGCTTAAACCGCTCAGCGAAGGCTTCCAGGTCCCGTGGATCGGCGTCCACGTCATTCATGCCCATGTGCGGCGGTAGCCCGTGGGCGTGAGCCATGTTGATGGCCGCCTGGTGCATGTGGTTCATGCCCGCCATGTGGGCAGGGTGCGCAGGCGTGGAAACCACCGAGCCGTCCGGTCCGGCCATGGTTCCCAGCGCCAGTCCCGGGGTGATGTGGTCCAGCAGGTCCCCCTCCAGGGCTTGGTGGGGCTGGTGGTGGTGGTGGTGGTGATGGTGGTGGTGGTGGCCGGCCAGGGCGGACGGATGAGAAATAGGCACCGAGGAGGAGGAGGAGGACGACGAGGTGCAGGGGAGCGTGTTCATGGTGTGGTAGGTCGCGTCCGGCTTGAAGGGACTGTGATGAGGAGGGTGGTGGTGGCTCTTGGTCTGCGAGACTATATCCACCGCCGCTAGAGCTTCAGCCCGGGCCAACAAACTCTCATCCAAGCCTCCGAATATATTGCTCTGCAATTGCAAATAGAATGCACACATAACTGTCAGCAGGGAATTCTCCCTCTACTCCTCGGTTTAAAACATTTCCAGAATGTGAAAAAAAGAAATCCTAAAAAGGAGCACACAAAACAAGACACATGCAACATCCCAGGTCATAAAAATTAATACGAAAGGCAAAGCCGACTGAATACATAAGTTGAGCTGAGGAGGGGGGGAAAAATATGGAGGTGTTGGGTGATTTGCTGTGCAGACATGAAAAAAACATCAAGAAAAAAAAAGTGGGCTGTCAAAATGTGCCTTTAAGCGGTGATTATGCAGAATACGTACCGGTGGGGTTGGGAGACAGGCTCGGCGCATCGCCTCCGAGCCGCTGCCGCCGCTGCTGCTGATGATGGTGCTGCTGTGTCGGGAGGACGAGCACGAGGACGACGGCGCGTTGGAAGTCAGCGTGGACGACGACGAGGAGTGCAGCGCGGAGTACTTGGGCTCGGGCAAGCTGGCGTGAGCCATGGCGAAGGGCTGCTTGCTGTTCAGAGACATCATCATCATATTTGCGGGCGTCCGAGCCTCAGCAAGTTCCTTTTAATAAGTTAAGACTCCGCCTCCTCTGCCGGGAGTTGAAGCCCGATTGCGTGCAGGAATCTCGAGTCACTGCCGAGTGAAGCGCAGGCGGAAGACGGTCGTCCAACACCGAAGTTATCACATGTATTTATTATTGCTGGCGGAGGTACGGAGGCGCGCGAGCCGTCGCAGGAAGCCGCACGCCATGCAACTGGGCGCAGGTGGTGCCTTTTCCTTTGTGGACGCGTGGCGCGGTTGTTCAAAAATGCCCCTTCTCTCTTTTTTCTTCCTTGAGCGTCTCCAGCTTTGTATCACATAAATATAGTTGTTGTCTTTTTTTTTTTTTTGGTTGTTGTTGTTGTTGTTGTTGCCTCGGATTTTTGGTTTTTTTTTGGCAGAGTTCCTCAAGAACGACGCCCGGAAAAGAAAAAAAAAAGAAAAGTTTCTGTCCTCTTAGGATTTCCAAAATAGTTCACGTTTAGAGCTGTTGCCGCTGCTTTCGATGACCTGTTTGTTTTGCCGTCTTGAAATGACCGTAAGTGAGAAGTAACGGCGGTGACAGTCTCTGTACTGTACCTCTTCGACTACGTTGAATGCTGCGGGGACCCGGACTGCCTCTGCTCTGAGGCGAAGGGCAGACTGAGTCTCTCTCCGCCTCTCTCTCTCTCTCTCTCTCTCTCTCTCTTCCCCCCGCTCTCGCTTTTCTCTCTCTCTCTCCACACACACACACGCACGCACGCACGCACGCACACACACACACACACACACACACACACACGCACGTCTCGCTCTCCACAGCTCTCTGTCTCTCTGCCTCTCTCACAAACCCTCTTTCCAGCTGTACCTGAAAAACCCTTTCATGATTTATTATTCTTTATTAGCCGCCACCACCACCACCACCTCCGCCGCCGCCACCGCTGGGGACTCTGCGCATGGGCAGTCTGCGACAAGGCATTTATTTCAAATGACTCTACTTCTTCCCACCAAGACCTCCTCACCAACAGCAAGTCTTACGAAGTTCACAGACTTTTTTCGGTTTTGCACCTGAAAGTATTTTGTCGTTGATCATAACAAAAATGCAACTTTTTCTAAAAAGACGATGGCGTCTTAGAAAGAAAGAAATAGGAACCATGGACAGCTCCACTCTGCATTTTAAGACTAAGACAAATCAAAATTTACCGCATATAACACAAAATGCTAATTTATTATGACACCTCCGGTAAACGCGTTAAGAACTTTTTAGTCATTTATTTATATTATTACACTTACATCTACAGTTCTATTGCGTTATCTTTTGCTGTTGTTATCATTTTAATCTTTAAAACAACGTGTAAAATACCGGAAATAAAAAGTCAAATTTCCAAAAAATAAAATAATATGTAAGCATGTGTGTTTAATGTTTATGTTTTCATGCATGAGGTCCTGCATGAAAATGACTGGTTTGAAAATAATTAGACGCATTTAACTGAAGATCTATACACTTGTCATAGCAGCCTATTATCTTATCTCTCCTCTAATTAAGCCACGTCGTCTTTAACACATTTAAAACATTCAATCACGCCGTAATTAGCCAGAAGTGACTAATTTAATGCACTCACGTCTATAGGAAGGCCTCACTGTAATGTAAGGACGCTCTTGGAGGTTAAAGCATGGAACCGTCGCCTCGTGGATTAAGATTATTATTATTTTTTTTTCTGTTTTCAGTGTTACGGTTTTAAAAATACAAATTTCTCACTGCACGCAAATACGCACACACTCGTGGAAACGTGTGACATCAGGTGTGAAGCAGTGTTTTTGACAGATAGTGGAATTAACCCTCGCCTGTACGGCGTTAATAATGGATGAAGTTAAGGAATCCACGTGAAATGAACGCCGTCTTCTAATTACAGGCTGCTTTCTGACCACAGCCTCTGCATCGCGTCGTTTAAAGCCTGAAAGCTGTTTTTTTTTTTTTTTTAAGCGAGGCTGCAGACGTGAACGTGGCGCTAGACGCGCTCCTCGGCGCCGCGGCTCTTTGTGAGCGGCTGGATGTCAGCTGCCGTCTCTTTCTGCTGTTGTTTTGATGCATATAGACATTTAGTCAGCCCCCGCGGCTACGACAAAGAGCCCGTTGGTGCTGCTGCACAGCGGTTTTACGTTGCACGGGAGCCTTGCAGCTGCAGAAACATGTTGGCTCCCCAGCGGGACAACAGGCGCTGCTGGAGCCACCTCCAGACATCAGGAGACAGGGATCGGGCTCGGGAGACATCAAGGAGCAATCAGTGTCTGCTCACATATACCGACAGACTGATTTATGATGAAAGTTTAAAGAAATCATTTATATTTCACCACCTCTAAATCGGTGTATGAAATTTTCATCCACAATGTAACACACACACACACACACACACACAAAAAAAGTATATCTTAAGTCAAATAAATCAGCTCGAGCTGCTCCCAAGCAATTGACTTTGAAGTACATTTTCAGCATTTTGGCGAGTGCGTTCACGTACAGTACCTGAGACTGGTACTTCCTGTGCCAACAGCCTTTCCACGTTCGAGGGAGGACAGTGTCAGGCTGCTTTACACAATTGCCTTTGACGGGTCTCCCGTCGCAAGCAGACATGCAATTAGGCAGCAACAACAACTGAGTGTATTATGAAGGTTAATGGAATTTTATTTTTCCAACGTTAGATTTGAATTTTTACAATTACAGTTTGTCTATTTAATGGCAAATATTTAATTTTATGTTACACCATATATTAGTAGAAGTCAAATGAACACATCTAACTAAAAACACTGTTTTATTGCTGTTTGCGGTTATATCAGAATTTAATTGAATGACTAATATTTAGGCCTACAAATGAGAAATGGTTTCACAGTTTTGTTACAGTAATTCTTTTAAATCTTGCTTTACAGTGAGAATGTGCTGCTGGTTTTAGGTAATTCCTTCCTCGGTCTGTGTCATTGCAGTAATTGGAGGCCATGTTGGCATCATGAAACGAAGGTGCAGTCAAGCCTCGCTTTTAAAAAACCCACACTCTCAGCAGAATTGAGAAAAGGCTTCTCTCACTTCAAGGAGGGCTGCTACATATAAATGAATCGGCACTGTCTAAAAATAAAAGTAAAGCCTAAGTAGAATAGAGGAAACGCATGCAGCGAGGCTTGATACAACTCAGGTGACTTGTTTGCTTTTTTCCCTCCTCTCTCTCTCTCTCTCTCTCTCTCTCTCTCTCTCTCTCTCTCTCTCTCTCTCTCTCTCTCTCTCTCTCTCTCTCTCTCTTACTTACATCCAAATCAAGGAGCGCTGCAGAGGTGTCTGTGTGCTTTACACAAAGACATACTCCTTGCCGCCTCCCTCAGGAGCTCTCCACGTTAACAATCCCAATTACACCAGGACCACCAGAGACAGCTGTTTTTATTACAGAACTGCTCCTTTGTGCCGCCAACAAGGTATCTCCGCCGCTAGACTGAACAGAGATAAAGCTGCTGCGAGACAGAGGAGAGGGAGAGGAGTGTGGAGTGAAGTGGATGAAGTGCCTGCTCGCAGTGCTGATGCCTTTATTCACAGCTCCCCCTCCCTTTTTCTGATCTCGTCTGAGCTCTTTACATGCCAGAGCAGAAGGTCAATGCTTGTTGGGAGAGGCCCTACAAAGAGATCCGGATCTAACTCTAGGCAACAGCGAGTCACGCGAGGACCGACCGGGGAGTTGCAGCCCGTTAACTGCGCATTCATCTGCTTTACCTGGGAAATGTGACAGGTTGCACGAGGACCCGAGCGGCTTCAATGTGTTGTATAAATGCATACAACAAAAGGCAGAAGCCGCCCGGATTCGCTAAACGCCACACACTCCGCTATAACTCTCGCAGGAAACCACCGCTTGACTTAATGAAAGCGGCCGATAAGTCACTGTGTGCCACGGTTTCCTGCTGGAATAAAAACATTACCTATTCCACAACTTACAGTAGATGTGATGAGAACAGCTCATGAGTATTGTTGTTATTAATATCATTATCATGCAGCGTGTTTAGTGAAGTTGTTGGTTTGGGTCTAGAGTTTATTTCTTCTTATAAAATGTTAAAAATTGTTTCCAGTTTTATTCATATTTATCACACTCCTGTTTAAAGGTGCATCAATAACCCTTCGGCCACTTGGGGGCAGTAAAATTAGATTTAAACCCAACTTTAAGCTATTATTACTACACTATGAACTCTAAAAATATTAGCAACAATTTAAACTCGTCTGCCATTTGGTTTTTCATCTTTATATCAGAGGTCACAGAAATAATCTACTGGTCAAAATAAACCAAAACAACAACAGCAGTTAAACTCTAATATTTAGCTAATTTAGTGCCACAGAGTTGCGAGAAAACGTGGAATCAGATGAAAATTATCTGTGGACAAAATGCAGTGCATCAATCTTATGGTTTAAAAACATTAGTTTAGTCTAATGTTAATTTTTGCTTCAATGCAGCTTTAACGTGGTGATTTTGAATTACAGCTTACAACGCATTCTATCTGTGTCCTTAACTTTAGGAAATGCTTTTAAAATGTTTGTGAGCAAAACCTGTATAATTGTAATTTATAAAAATGTTCTGTCTCAGAACCCTCGCTGCTTTATTATCAGTACTGTAACCAACAGACGAGCCAGTTAACCTGGTGTTAGCGAAGCCGACCTCAGGCCATGACTGATTAGAGTCCTTGAGGTCAGGAAAACAAATAACAGCACCACCAATTTCCCTACTACGCACCAGGTACCAGACTTTGAGGGGGGAGCCATTAGATTCTGGCCCATCCCCACGCTTCGGCTGCAGGGCAGCAGATGATAAGGTCAGGCCTCATAATGATGTCACATACCTTTAGGTACTTCAGATCAATATCAAGAGAGACGCGTTATATCTGACAGCCAGTCAAATAAAGCCTGCCTGACAAAAGGAAAAAAATAGCAGCTTTGAGATTGTCTCTTGTGATAAAATGAGATCCTCACCCCGATGCTGCTTTTGGCAAATATACTGATGGAAGGCGTTATGATCTTATAAACAGCGCGGTCGCATCTGAATAAATATCCCACAGTTTTGTTTGGCCTCGAACAGCAGCACAGAAACAACATCAGGTCTGAATCTAAGCATATAGTAAAGTGTGAATTATGGTGACGCGCGTCCGGGTTGACGTAGCATCGATTAGCAACTGACGGAGCAAATGTGCTGAGAGTGGGCCTGACTTCAAATGACAACAACCACGGCGTACGGGAGCAGCCGCTCCTCGGAGCATGCGACTGTACGAGTGATTAATGTAGCAGGATGACGGCAGGATTCTGTCCAACCTGGATGAACATTCCCGCTGCCTCCCTCATTAGTCTGACTGTCCCACGCAGTGACGTATTGCTTGTCACCGACTTGTCTAATGGCTGATGCTAATTGACCTCCTTTCCCCCTTTCTTCTGCACAAATGAAAAGATTTCCTTGGGCCTGTGATGGAGCGTGTCACAATACGATCCGACAAATTAAAAAGCTCTCTGCTGTCACACTGTCATCATTCCAAGCTCTCGTCTCATAAGCTATAATGATCATTTTTCTTCACTGGAGCGCTGCCAGACACAATGCTTAAAGGGCTGCTATATTCCAAAAAGCTCCAACCTATACATCTGCTTTCTAACCATGCTCCAAGCTCCTTTTAACATCTAAATACACGTAGCATGAGCAGATTTTTCCTGTATTTTCCCTGAGATTTCTACAGACTTTGCAACATTTACCTGCGTTAGACCAGCAGAATAGTCGTTCATTTTCTTTGTCAAATTCACCCTTGTGAACGTACTTCCTGTTTGAGTCGGTGCCACCGGCGTGGACGCGAACGCGGCTGCGCGCCGGCGATGACGCTCATTACTTGCGAGCAGCTGCCCCGTCTGCGACCGAAGCAGAAATCGAGTGTGGCATTTTACCTGCTGACTTTGTGTGTATAACTTTATAATTTATGCGCTGTACCCGCGCTATTGACAAAAAACGCGGCGCCGTGATCAAAGCCAGCCGCTCAGGAGGTTGGACGGGGCCACGAAGACAGGGCCTGTAACACTAATGATCTTCAAACGCTCGTCTATTTCACTGGGAGCTATGTGCAACTCCCTAGCAAGTCCCCCGTCCTCCCCCTGGAGGTAATTGAGCCTGGCTGCTTAGGTGACAGGTGTCAAGTGGCCCCTCCTCGACTGGTTCATCATGCTAAGCAGAGAGGGAAAGTCTCAGTCTCGGTCGCTGCCTTTGTGTCTTCCTGCTTGTCTCCGTCAGCCTTGTAGCTTCACAGGGGGACTCGCTACCTCAGAGTGCCCCCGTCACATGTTAACCACGAGGCGCAGCGCCGTGATTAGGTGTTAGTCCACGGCTCGGTTTGTGCCGTCGAGGAACAGCCTGCTCGCGTCGCATCATATGCTTCTGGAGCAACAGACTGGTGGAAGTACTTGTGTACAGCAGTGACTGAGTCCAGCAACCGTTTTCGAACGTTTTTAAAACGATAATGATCAGTTTGCTGATGAGTAAGCCTCATATTCACAATACGTAATCAACAGTTTATCTGAATGAAATGAATTAATTGTTATCATGAACTAATCTGCCAGTTCAACTCACAGAAGGAAAGACAGACTTCATACATACCAGCTGTCAGTGTCCTAAATGTCACACTTCTGATTTTTTAAGTCAATAATCAAGTTGATATTGTATATTTTGTATAATCTTTTTGTCTAAATTGCATTGATTTCCCACTAAAAACATGGACTAAAATCTTTGTCCACGTCTTAGAAGCTGGAACCCAAAAACACCGGACAGTCCTTTCAGAGCAATGCATGAGTAAGTAATGGGTTATTAAAGATGATTAAAAGCAGGAGTAATCAGCTAATTGTTCAATACTAATTACAGCAAAGCAGGATTAAATGAGTAAGTGAGCAGGTAGTTTAATGTAATCACAGAGCTGCTGACAATCACGCTGGTGCCCTGGACAAGAGAAGCTGCAGCCCAGCGCAAGATATATACAAGCTACAATGTGTGTGTGTGTGTGTGTGTGTGTGTGTGTGTGTGTGTGTGTGTGTGTGTGTGTGTGTGTGTGTGTGTGTGTGTGTGCGAGGCAGCGAGGCACACACAGACACCACACCCTCTCCATGCCGCCTGTCTAAGCAGAATCCCATAGGGACCTGCCATACACGCGCTCTCTCTCACACACACCCCAGTCATTAATTCCTGCTTTGCATCTCCACACCATGTAATATTTATGGGTCACCGCAGCTTTGTATTCACAAATGGAAACGCCAAGAGAAAAAAGGGAGAAGACACGATACCTCAATCAATCCCGTGAATAAGGTTCAGATTGTCACATCATGGCTTCTCGCCTCCACCGAGCCACTGCTTAGGCAGCATTCTCGTCTTTGACCTCTAAATAAGTGTTTCGTGTGACGGATTGTCAGGCACAACCTTTGAGATGGAGTCATATTCAACTCCCTTAGAGTTAAAAAAAGCTCAAGGCAAAGTTATTATGAAGATGACTGAAAATCTCGGTGCTGCAGAATTTGAGGAACAACAAAACTGCATTAGTCAGTAAAAAGGAGGTGCAGACCTGAAGCGCTGTTCACCAGATATGACACAGTGTAAATGATATACAGCTCAAACAGTACAAGCATCGCTGCTTCTCAGACTCCCTGCACTAATCAAGGGAAGTCTTTGGTGCACGTTTCCCATTCTACATCTGACAGATCCTAATTGGGGGCCACTTTTTTTCCTGCCGGAAACCTGTGATGCAACAGTGGGAGCCGAGCTCCGTCTGCGCTCCAAATCAACAGTGGTGTCAGAACGGAGCCCTGAGGAACCCCCAGTAGAGCGTGGCTCACCAGACCCCTGTAGAGATTTGAAGACCACTTTGGAACTCTAATCCACTCAAAATGTGCTGATAATTTTCCTTGCCAGGACACTCGCTGCCTGGTGTCACAAGAGTGGCCTCCCGGGAGCAGATCAGCCAATGATAACAAAGTAGCCAGATGTCTGGCGCTGGCAGAATCCCAGAAGCTAGACAGCGGCACACAGCAGCATCCGCTGCGGGCCACAGATCAAAGATACCTGAGAATTACTTATGGGCACAAATATGTGTTGCTTACTCTACAGTTCCCATTAATAACAATCTGGGAGAATTTGTATTTCTAATTAACTCTTTTCTTTCGGCATACAAAGTGCTGTAGGTTGTCTGAGGCTGCAGCAGCACTTTTTCCGTGGCAACCGCGAGTCGACAACAGGAAGTCGGATGCAGCGCTGTCTGAAGGAGCCAGATCAGCTTTAAATGCAGTTCGGAGGCTCCGAACACCTCCTGACTTGCTTCAATAAACAAACAAACAGTGTGAGAGTCAGCGTATTTAGATTTAATCCCACCGCGTGGCGCCTCCTTAGACCGGCCCTTTATGCGTATACCTTGAAAGCTGTTTTAATAGAGGTTTCTATATAAAGGCTGTGCTTGTGCCTTTAACCCGCTAATCCAGCCCTCAGACTAGTGGAGGCGAGGACGTGATGTTTGTATGACCAGGTCCCGGCCTCTAGAACTGATTTGCAGCTTTGATTTGTTTGTTTTTTTATTACAGTTGTTTTTGTTAGACTGACATTAAAAACACTGTTGTTGCACGTCGTTTTCTCCTGCAGGCCTTCACTTGTTTTAGCCTCCGTTCATGACATTTTTATGTGTTATGTTTAATACACAAATATTTAGAGGAGACCCCTGACGTTGAGCTGAGAAGAATAGTTAAGCAGGCACCTTTTTTAATATTTATGTGGGAGGACGCACGTTTCAACGCACGTACATCTGTGCATATTTTGTCAGTTTTGACTGTGTTCTAGTGCAATTAAGGCTCCTTGTTCAGTGGATGGATGATGTACATTCTGTGCAATGGATGTGTGCACGTTGTGTTGTATTAAATATTAAGTATAGAAAGTGTTGCTTTATGTCTGTGTGTGATGAAGAATCCCCCCCCCCCCCCCCCCAATTATGTATATCACCTTTGCTGGTGTGTGGTTCATGCAAATTCCCAGTTCTCTTGAATGCACCCTGTGCTGGCTGGATTCGCTTAAAGCCGATAGTGAGCGCTGCCCTTCATCACGTCTGGATGTGACCTTTCCTTTTTTTCCGTCAGTCTGCTCTGATTCTCTATTTGTGATTAACACCCACCAAAAATATTGCATAGAGCCAAATGAGGCACTCATTGTTTTAATGGAGGACAATCTTCATTCACGGGAAAACAGGGCTCTTGCTTTACCGTGTGCCGACATCATAAAGACAAATCAAGACTGTCCATTTGTTGTTATTTTGTCAGCCGTTTTTTAACAGGTCTCTGAGACGAGTTGTGCGACAGACAGAGCCGTTTTACGAGTGTATTTCAAGCCCCGCTCCAACGCGCAGCCCCGGAACCTTTCAGGGCCACTCCGGGTCATTTTTAATGTCGTTTACTTGAAAACGTAACTTTAAAAGAAGGCTTAAAACTGCCTGCCAGCTGTATCCTGTCTCCAGCTCCGGCAGCTCATCACTTCTAAAACAGCCGCTCTCGTCCACCGCGGCCCCGGCCATTATTAATGTGCACTGAATAATTTAACAGGGTAAAATTACCATGCTCTTTTGAAAAGATTTTTGCCTACACAATTAAAGAGCATTATAGTGATTTTTAGTTGAGCAAGAATTACGACTGTTTTCGCTGCTCTCCGCTGTTACGGGCGGTGGTGGAGGCCTGCTGTTCCCTGCGTCTGTCTGGCTGCAGGAAGGGCTCGCGCTCCGGCTTTGACCTATGCTGTGATGAGCGCGTGATGGAAAAACGGATGAAAAAAATATATGTTCCGCTTCAGACCCTCACAACGGGCCGCTGCCCCGCTAAACGCGGGATCTACGGCGCGGGTCCCGCTGTGCACACGACGAGTCAGGGGGCGTCGAAGGCGCCGGTAATAAATTAGACGTTGTATCATTTTCTCGTCTATCACCCGATCAACATAGTAAATCATCAAGACTTTATTGACATTTTAAATTGCTGTTACAAAGTACAATATCCCCATCATAGGGGCATTTTCCAGGCCCTCACTCTTATTCCATGCGGACAACTGTCCACATCTCAACCACAGGCCAACAATTGGCAGTAATTGGCACGTTGCCTGGGCTGTCCTGGGAGAGATCTGAGAGCGCGCACGGCCACGGACAGGCTGCCCTTTCAACCAATTAGAGAGCTGTCTTCTCGTGGGGCGGGGGCCGGGGGAGGTCTACCTCGCTGCTACCTTGTCTCTTGATCAAAACGCTTTGTGGAGATCCCTTTCCTTTTTGGCGCCTCTCTTCCTTCTCGCCTGCCCCTCTCTCTCTCTCGCTCGCTCGCCCTGAGCTACTGCTGTGTGTGTGAACTGCTAGTGAGAGTCTTCAGTCACGGACCCCAACCAGCGGCTGACAGCCGTGCAGCAGCAGTCAGTGGGACATTCACATTAGAGGTGCTCTGACAGCCAGCTCGCGCTAGACAGGCTTCGTTTCCTAATGCATTACTTGCTGCCTCTCTTCTCTATATGAACTTTCTTCTGCCAGAGGATGTGATGCTGAATTGGGTTTGGCAGAAGCTGAACTTCCTACGGAATAGCTGAACTTGCACCCCCCCCCCCCCATTCTTCCCCTCTCGTTGCTGGTCTGCTGGCTTTGTGTTGTCGTGTCTCCAGGCGTTTGCACTGCGTGGCGGCTGCGTGGCGTTATCACGGCGGCGTTGACGCAACGATAGCGAGCGTCTCGCGCGGTGAGAAACGCGCAGGCCACGCAAGGTGCCGTGGGACCCCAGTGCCAGGGATCACAGACCCCTGTGCGAGTGCGAACGCTGCCACGGGAAAGGCTGCGGAACCAACACCCCCCCCCCCATCCTCCTCCCGCTCCGTCTCTCTCTCTCTCTCTCTCTCTCTCTCTCTCTCTCTCTCTCTCTCGCCCTCAAAGCTTACGTCTCTCCACATTTCACTTCAGTAAATACGAGGAGGCGAGGAAATGCTTCCTGTACCCAAAAATATGTGTCAGGCTACTGGGTTACGCTGCGCTGCCATGTGATGTAGAAGGCGACAAAGCGAGTGTGCACAGAAAGGAAGAGAAAGACACAGCTTTACTTATTCTCTTTAATCCGTCGTGAGATGGAACTAGGTTAAGTTATACCTCGCATTACCCAACACTTAGCCTTTTTAAGAATGTAATAAGATCGCTGTTTACACGTGGGGCTAGTGTGTGTGTGTGTGTGTGTGTGTGTGTGTGTGTGTGTGTGTGTGTGTGTGTGTGTGTGTGTGTGTGTGTGTGTGTGTGTTTTAGTCAACAATTAGCGCAGGCAAATCCCACCTTCGCCACAGGTTGACAGGCTCACCATAAAGCAGCTTTATTTCTCTGCGAGGACCTTCGTGGGGGGGGGGTACCTAATATGCTGTCTGGCCCGGGGGCCTGTGGGACTGTGCTTGGATTATTATGTTAATGCATGTGCCTCCTGCCCTCTCCTCAGTCCCAGCTGGCCTCCCTGTCGTTAGGAAGTGCTTTGCTCTGACAGAGGAGTAATATGCTCCGTGATTGAGGGGCCAAAAGATCGAGCTCTATAAGAGAGGGGCCACCACTGATAAGCATATGATAAAGGGGCCATTGTACGTGAATGCCTCAGAGACATGGAAGATGACTTAGCGATTCCTATGGATTTCAGGGGAAAAAGTGAATATGTATAAGGGCTGTGCAGTTCTTTTTGTGACGCTGGATTTAATTGCCCATAACATTATATCTCATGCCATGTATTTTATTGTACTTTTATTGCTGGGACTCTTTTATTATGAGCCCCTGACAGCTCCACTGGTAAATATGACTCCACCGAACAAGTCAGCTGACGTGCTTTTAATCATCCTGTGGAAATCAATATGAAACTGAAGGAAGACTTAATTTATTGCGGTTCATAATGTAAATAAAGCAATTAGGCGAGCGCTAATTTTGAGCGCTGTCAGTGGAAACGCTCGATCAAACCTGTATCATAGGATCGCAGGGTGCGTGGTTTACATGCAGTAATGCAGGATGTGCACAGCGGCCTTAATGCTAATTGAGGGAGAGCTGCTTGAGCCGGTGCAGTGAGTGACCACACTGTTCATTGCTCTGCAGGCGTCACGCGCTCCCATTAAATCAACCTGACACCCAAGTGAAAGGAGCCAAGAGGAATAAAAAGCTCAACTTCTCGTGACTCGTGGAGAAGGAGGAATGGCGGTGGCTCCGCTTTGGATCCCGCACATAATGGTGTAAATATGTCAGGCAAACAGGGGAAGAGCTGTGCCTTTAAACGCCTGTCTTTTTCATCTCGCCTGCTCAGGACTGCTGCGTATCTGCATATCAGCTTTGTGCAAAGTGCGCGCGCCGCTCGCGTTTTGTCCGCGGCCTGTTTGGTTTTTGCTCTTTAATCAAGTTCAATTTCATCTCCATCGGCGCAAGCTCTTTCCCCACTCCTCTCTTCCGCGTCTGCCTGGATTATAATGTGTCTCCGCTGAGGTGCCTCCACCGCTGTTATTGTTTGTTCCCCATCGGTAACGAGAGTCAGGAACCTGCGGGTAATTGGGAGGCAAATACTTGTGCTGCTTCTGACAAGACAGAGGTAGACAAAGATTAAGTGGAGGAGCCCCTTTTAGATGTGCCGGTACTTGAGCTTCACCTGACTGAATCTTCAAGCTTTGTTTTTGTTTTTTTTATTATTTGTTTTTAAAGCAAGTATAGTAAAAGGAAGGTAAACAAAGCAAATGATCAGGGAAGTGAACAGACAGTTGTCAACAATTCACAAAACCAATGAATCATTTTATCATAAGCATTATTTAGATTAAGTCCCTCATGTCCAAGTATCGGTTGTAAAGTAAAAGATAGATCTTTTTACTGACCTTGTTTCGTGTTCTAGTGAACAGTGAAAGTCTCACCCTGACTCCCCAAATATATTTTATCTGACAGGCCATCCATAATAAAATACTAAAAATTTAGAATTGGAAAATCCTAAATCAGGAATGTCATTCACACAAAGTATTTAATCACAACATTTTGACATTTTTTTACACATTTTATTGACCAAACATTAAATGAGAATTTAATTCTGAACATAATAATTAGAATTTTTTTTTATTTGCAGCTGTATTTTGCTCTAGTTGAATGTATCTACAGCTACTCCAGCTACCTGAACCTGGAGGCAGCGTTGCCTCCTTTTTTTACGCGCTCCATCCATTTGGCTCCATCTGGGATCCTCCAGTTGTCATGTAAATGTCACGTTTTTCCGCTCCCGTTTGGCCAAATGGCAGCGCGGCGCTGTAATCGTCACCCTCCCCTCTGTTGCTTGTTAAAGGTCTTTGCTGCCATTGTCTTTATAAACTCAAAGCCGTGTTAAATGCGGCCCCGGCTCGGCTAATGATAGCAAGCCTTCAAACCCTGCCTGAGATGAGGCTGTCGAGCGGGTGACATAAAAACGCTGCGCGTAATCCCCCTGTGCAGACCCTGGGTGTAAATATGCCAGCGCCACCGTTTTCGCAGCGTTTACTCCCGCTTCAAACGGCTTCCCTCCATCTTTTCCCATTTCCCGGAAAACGAAATGACAGCCCTGCGATGCTCTCCTCCAGAATCCTTGGCTGCCTGCGACCAATGAAACAACCAGGAACGGCTCTGATAGTCTCCTTCATGCGCGTTGTGGGGAAGACAACGCTGTCTTTCCTTTGTTTCTTGTGCCACTCTCTCATTTTGAACCAGGATGCACATGGTGCTGAGGATGTGGCGTCGGTGGCGAACGTGGCGTCAACACAGCATTAGACAGTGAAGGTTGACTTAGAGGTGAGTTTGAAACCAGACTAATATGACACAAGCGTTTTGTTTGTATTATATCTGGGCTGCTTCACTTCTTCATATAGTTGATGGAGGCAATAAGCACAGCTGTTAATTGCATCCACTGAGATATGAGATAGAAAACTAGAAAACCCTATAAAAGGCTGAATAGAATATCGACACCAAACCAGAGCAGTCACTTGATAGGACTGATTTGATGCATAATTAGATGCTAATTAAAAGCGGTGGCGTCACCTCAGTCCCCCCATCGCCGCCCAAGAACGAGCCCCGTACTCGCCTCCGCCACGCTAGCGCCCCTGCAGACGTGACCCACACGTGTTCGCCAGCCGCTCCCCGCTCTCTGTCCTCGTTTGGCTGCTCATCACGCAGGAATCCACGCGGCGGCGTCTGCTTCGCAGGCTCCGTGTCTTGTGTGGTCCCCCCTTTGCTTCCCGTGGCTGCTTCTGCAGGGAGCCGAGCTGACAGACGGCTCTGATTGATGTGTTGGAGGGCGTCTCGTCAGCTGTTGTTTTCCTCGGCGGCGTCTTTCGGCGGCGGCGTGTCCCTCCTGCGTGGATGCAAACGCGCCCGACGCACTGTACTGCAGCAAGAGACGGTGACCTAGGAATTTCCATAACCTATGAGGAGCGACTGAAGCCCCGCGTTTCCTTTTCCTGCGTCTGACATTTTGTGAGTCAAATTGTGATGTGCCAGGAATTTGTTGGATGGAGTTTTAGCTGCGCTTCTCTGCCCTGTGTAACTTTTCTTTGGATGACTTTCCCAACTTCCACATCCAGTGGAGCTCTCACCTTAAGCCCATGAATAGTTTTCTTCTAGTTTGAGTGTGTACCTGAAAACTTTCCCACAGAAGTTTCCTGGATGTCAGTGTTCACTCCCTCGTCTACCTCTGCACCTTTTGATAATCCTGCCCAAAACTCCTTATATTCACAAGAGAATTTGTAAGAATTCTTGAAAAACTCCTCTCTGGCAGCAGATGTGTTACTGCCCACCTGTTCACCCGCTTGATGAAGTGGGCTAGGCTGGAAGGTTGGAGAGCCTGGATGTCCGATCACGGCACAGGCCATTAAAGATGAAGGACTAGTGTGTGGTCGGAGGTAGAGGGGAAAACCGAGCCCGGCATTTGGACAGTGGGCGCCCGCGCCCTCCCTCGTAGCATCACAAACCAGGCCGACACTTCACCCAGTAATGAACAGGGGCCCAGACTATGGGGTCAATTATTCATACGCAGTCAGCTGGGAGAGCCGGGGCGGGAGAGGAGGGGTGTTGAAGCCTCATCGAATCGCACAATTCCACCGCGCTGCGCGGTGATTTTATTTATTTCTCGTTGCATCGCTGCCTCCATCCACACAAATAAATCCATGCCCGGGTCTGCGGCGGACGGATGGAGTGCAACTTTAAAAGGCATATGTGAGTGGCCACTCACTCCAGTGGCCACGCTGCAGCAGCAGCAGCAGCAGCAGCAGCCTTGGCTGCTCAGCCATTCTCTGGCTTCACAATTACCGCGCTGAAAGGACATTGATCGTCAACACACTACAGCTGTTCCCAAGTACTGACATCGTGCGTATATACAGTACAGTGGCCCGTGTCGGGTCAGCCATGAAAGAGAATTACTCAGCGCGGGCCTGAAGGTGTCAGGTACCGCTGCTGTTTTTGTGCTAGCTGGATTAGCATCGTGGCTATTTCACTGTGATGAAAGGTCATCTCCATTCTCGGGGTGTTTCTTTCTTTAAGAGCAGCATCACAGCGATGTGTAATGACAGTTTTCTGATTCCTATCAGAACCTAATGAGCATTTGATCACTGGCAGCGCGGCACAGAAGGATCAAACCTGTGGAGGAGCTCCCCTTCACATCCATTTAAGACGGGATCGCAGACACTGACGCGGCAGCTCCTGGGAGCGGGACCGGCTCCTCCGCTCAAGGCCGTTTTGCCGCGGCGGAAATTTCCATGTCTCCATGTTTAGTGGCAATATCTCTGACGTCAGGATAATCCACTTAGATGACAGACTGCTGAGCTTTTCATCCCACAAGTTGCGCATCACTCTGCATTTTAGTTCGCAAACACGAAGGGTCAAACAAATCGAGTTTTTATTTATTGTATCGCTCTTATAATAAACTACACGTATGTGTGCTTCACTAGTGGGGAGGAAGAAACTGCTTTGTTCGGTTTAATTCACGTTTGCCGTACAGTGATTGCTGCGGTGAAGCAATTCCACACTGGCAACAACACAACACCGTCAGCATTGTCTGAATATTGATCAGGGCTGTTTTACGTTCTAGACATGCAGCATTTGGAGGTTTCCTGCAACAAATACACAATTATGAGGTCGTGACTTGCGCCGATGAACAAACTGTCTCTGGTGACTGACTTCCAAACTAAGGGGCTTCTTTTGTTTAGAATCATCTTCCATCTGAGATGTAATTGCCCATGAATATTTTACATGTAAAGGCAGAATAGATAGGATTCTTACTGTAATAACAGGCCAAAGCAAACCATGTAATAAAAAGGAACATTGCGGTACCTTTCCATTTAAAGGGCTCCTTACAACTTAATAGCATTGTGTATAGCTCCGTGTGCTACTATGGAGGGACATCTATCAAAATTGCGTAATGACCGCCATCAAGATGCACCGCGGAGTAAAAACGCATGGTAAGAAGATCCCCCTCTTTATTAGCTGTCGTCATTCCCATGAATATATGTGCAAATAAATGGCTAGTATCACACAGGGAGCGAATAGCGCGTCCCTTATGGAGCCCGGGAAAATGGGGCCGACGGAGGGAGAAGAGCCGGGTCGGGTCGGGGGGGGGGGAACGCGACTGAGCGGGAGTCGGGGGAGGAGGGGGCCTCGCGGATGAAAAATCATCACCAGCCCAAATGCAGATATTGTGGCGGCCTCACACTCCTGCCAGTGTCACCCTCCATTCGTCACTGTCCGCGAGGCTGCCTCTCATTAAGTGGCCCTGCTCCGGCGGCAACTTAATTTCCTTAAGAGGACCAGACACCTGATTCAATTGTGAGCACATTACTGATTTGTTTTCCCCGTCTCGCTCTTGCCGGGACCACATGGCACGGAGCGCGCGTACGCGGCCGCTATATTAAATGCTGCGGACGTCATTCCCAGACACATGATTCATGTCTGCCTCGCAGTATCCATCCCTCACGGTGCCCTCGGCTCGAATGGTGGTGTAGGTGGAGTCTGGCCGGCGCCTGCTGCTGGAGATATTACATCACCACTATTATCTTTGAGTGTAGAAGCTGTCGGATACGCTTTGATGGGGCCTCGTGGGTTCGCTGCCCCATGTAAAGCTCAGGACGCCATCTTTTTTTTTTTTTTTTCTTACTCTAATGTTTACCTCGCTCGATTATGAAGCTGGTCGGTGTTTTATCGCGTCACCCGACGCTTTTAAAGCGTTTCACCGTTTGCGCTCCCCTGTCCTGCGTCTTTGAAGATCACACGCTGTAAGATGTGTTCATCCGTGCGCCGGTGCGGTGAGACTTCCACTGTCCATTTGACTGCCGGTCTCCATAGCTTACCTCTCACCTACACCTGTCAGTCAAACGCCGGCCGTTGGAGACCAGCGAGAAACAGATTTTGCTCTCGCGCAGCCTTTAACTGATTGTTACTGTAATTTTTCTGTCATGGCTTTTATCCTGAAGGTGTGAGTGTGTTTGATACCAGATGCTCACCCAAAACTACACAAAAGCCTCATCTTTTCATTTATTTATGATTTTGTCTTTTTTCTCTTTTTTTACAAACATCCTGTCAATTACCCAAAAGGTCTTTCTTTGAGCAGTCCTTTTTGATCTCCCAAACGTCCAAATAGGATTCTACATCCGCGTGCATTGTTTGGTGTTGGCATCGCTGTTGAGTGTATTCTGAATGAAGCTGGAGACTAACAGCCAACACACACACACACACACACACACACACACACACGCACGCACGCACACGCAGTCAGAGTGGAGGTTTTGCCTCAAACCTATCCAGGAGACATCTCCAAGATTTAAAACTGCTGAGTATGGGTCTGTTCTCAGCAGCCAATAACACGCCAAGACATTCATTCCACCTTCCTGTGATGCGTTCCCTCTGGGTCTGCTCAGCCGGTGTGTGTGTGTGTGTGTGTGTGTGTGTGTGTGTGTGTGTGTGTGTGTGTGTGTGTGTGTGTGTGTGTGTGTGTGTGTGTGTGTGTGTGTGTGTGTGTGTGTGTGTGTGTGTGTGTGCTCCTATTGACAGTATTGGCAGCGTTATCAAAGCGCAAACATTGTATATTGTAAATAATGGGAGCGTTTTCTTTAGCTGTTTAGGTTTTAGCTAAAAGGCTGAGAGGACTTATCCATTGAGCGATCGGGTCGGTGGGAGACTAATCCACAGCTGCCTGTGTGGCTTCAGATGCTCCAGTGTCAGGATATGATTCTGAGAACTAATTCAGTTGCGGCGTTTTCCTTCCCCCTCAGTTTGACTCTGTGTATCTCACTGTGAAGAACTCATCAAAATCAGCTCTGGAGGTTTTCATTGGTTTTGATGCTGTTGCCATAGAGAGTCCAGAGGAAACACTGCATTTTATGTGACAGCAGAGACGACACCATACCTTGTGCAGGCCTGTTACGTGTCATAAGGCTGGTTTCTGAAGCCACTGTGGCAGTTTAGACCTGCTCCATGTCACACAAAGCCTTTTTCTCTTCACTTTCTAATCTACTCCCACATTTCTTCAACGCCTCTCATACAAACCAAGGCATTAGCAGCTGATTCTGGTGTTTCTGTTTCAGTGTTCGTCTCTCTTTATTCCCCCCATCTGGTCCGGTGCAGCTCAGCAGCGTGTGTGGAGGAGTGTCTCCTGTTCCCCCTGTCCGCTCCCTCTCCAGGAGCATCAAAAGGAGGAGGACCCATGCCGGGCGTTTGAAGAGCCCGCTGACACTCCCCTATGGGTGGTGAACTGGCAGATGCTCAAACCACACAGCTCTGTCTATGCGGGAGGAGCATCCTTCTCATCTGGTTTTAAACCCGGGCCGCTGGTTTCCCTCGTAGCCACGGCCCAGACTGCGCTTTCAGCTGCATTGTCGTCTGGAGCCCCGTGTCGCGCTCGCTTGGTTGGCGCCACGTCACCGTTTGTCCTTGGTTTGGATTTATACATTGATTTTTCACTCCCACCTCGACCTTTGAAAGGCACCGAACATCCTGCACAAACCTCCACAATAGGAGCTTCCCCTCACGATAAAAATCCAGTCAGCTCTGTCTCACCCCTGCATTTCCACACACTCGACCTCGGACCTCTGCTTTGCTGCTGTTACTCTTAATAGCGTTTCATACCTAACAACTGAGTGATGCGCATTTGCAGCTTTCTCTCTCTCTCGCTCAGCAGCTGCATGTCCTGCTACTACTTCCACAACTCCAACTGCGACGCAGCCGCCGCTGAGGGGCTCGGAGCGCTGTCAGCGCCCGTGCAGCGGCTCGCCCATTAAAGCTAGCTTCACGCGGCCGCGGTGCCTGACATGCTGATTGTCTGGCCTTTAGCTGCCTGGGTGGCAGCATTGAAGCTTTGACCCGCTCCCCTCGCTCCCCCCCCCCCCCCCCCCCCCCCCAGTCTGCTCGACAGCACTCACTTCCTTCGACAGGCCTCCTGGAACATCACCTCCTGAAAGACAAACCTCTCTCTCTTAATTCTTTATCTCTTCCCTTCACCCAATTTTCCATTGCCTCTGTGTATCCCTTTCACTCTGCCTGTCCATCTATCACGGCCAACTCCTCTCCCAACTCCTGCGCTCCCCTGTCAGTGAGGTGAAAGAAGTGTCTCACAGTAAAGAAGAACCTGCAGCTTTGTTTCATATAACACCTTACAGGGAGCTGTAGCTGTCTGTGGCCATCAGCTTCTACTTCAGTCTCCCACAAAGCCTTTTCTTCGCTTAGATACAGCACAGCACACAAAATACGGGCACATATGCCACAAAATTCAATTAGGTTTTGTCTAATTTCACGTTATATGTAGTTTACGTATGAAAAAAATAAGACTGTGCCACTTTGCAGCCTTTTCTACATCAATGCTGCCCATCTTCCTTACAAATGCATTGCCTTCTGCAGAAACGAGTCCTAATCAGATGATTATTCAGACGCACTACAAATACGGACACTCTTGCATCATGTTTACTTTGTTTTTCATCAGGGAAACAAGGCGCCCAGCTCTGCTTCACCAGCTGCATTACCACTGATCCCAGTCCCCCTTGAGCAAGCGAATACAACCGTGTGGTCGTATTTCATTAGAGAACTGTTTCAATGCAAGGTCTATTGTGCTGTAAGTGTGTGTGTGCAGCCGTGCACGCTTTTTGGGTCCGTGCTTGTGCGGCCCCTCTATCTAGTAATCAAGAGGCGACCGGCCCACTGAAGGAGGAGAGGGTCTCTACACATGTAGTCCTTGTCAATGAAGTTAGGATTTTTTTTATTAATGAATATTTCAGTAGCTTATTGCAGCGAGTTACTCGTGTGACTCTCTCTTTTCACTGATCCCTTTGCTCATAAGTGAGTCACTCGTCTAATGATTTAATTAATAGCATTGTATCCACAGATGAAAAGCTTATATTTAATCAGCAAAATGGAGTGAAGTGAGATCAGGGGCCTTGACTGTCATCAAAACCTACTTGAGGTCCCACTTGCTCACTAAGCCAGTCTAAGCCCTGGGACACCCATACTTAATTTGGAGTTAATACATAACCATGGTTAGAGTAATCCCTGGACCCAGCCCCTCAGAGCCCCCCTCTACATCCGTGTGTGTGTGTGTGTGTGTGTGTTTGTTTTGAGCCTGTCTGTCTGTCTGTGTGTGTGCATACATGCCGCCCTGGCCAAGCTCTCTATGTCACTGTGCCAAGGCAGACTCTGCTGTAGAGTGCCAGATACTGGTTTATTTACCTGAGATGCCCCCTATATCACCGCAAGTGCCATATGCCCGGTCCCAGGAGGATTAGTCCCACAATGCACTGCCTGCCTTTATGTTAGTGTTAGTCAAACACTAGTAAATCACAAAAACATCCACGAGCACTTTGAGTTGCCTGTTCATACCATTGTCATTAAAATGTCTAAAAATGTCCATTTAATTTAGATACAATGAAAAAATACAAAAATGGAGAGACAAAGTAAGTTACCAGTAACACTGGTGAAAGTCTCTGTCCCACAATCCAAGGCCCACTGTTGTCTCGCCACACCTGCACAGGTGTGCATGGTTTCCTGGCGACCTGTCCAGGTCGGACCCCGCCTCTCATCCACCGACAGCTGTGTTCGGCTGCACCCACGACCCTCAACGGCAGAGAGGTGAAGATAACGGATGGTGAAAATGGTTAAGTGAAAAAGCTTAGAGCATCTTTTTTTTGCTCATACGCTACAAACCCACATTTGCCAGTAATAGAGCGGAGGAGCAGGGAAAAAGATTGGAGAGAAGTGTGTGTTTAGCTAAGCAGGGGCAGCCCCTGGTCCATTGCCCATCATTTATTGATAAAGACCCTGGAAAATGCGCGGGAAAAAACTAATGAAATTATCAACGTTGTTGAATTAATGATGAATGGGAATAAGAAAAGGCCGGGCTCTCTGCGGAGCCAGAGAGGAGCGCTGCCTCATTAGCCATGCAGTCTCATCACATCCTCTTTTGGAGCTGCAGACACTGGGGCTCTCCACTCTCTCCTCTCCAGCATCAGGACCTGCCATTGGATTCCACTCAAAAAAAAAACTCCCTCCACCCCCCACAACTCTTCCTCCACCCTATCAGCTTTGCTTTTTTTGTCCTCCCTCTTACTTCACCTGCTAAAGGCCTTCTCCATCCTGGTCCGTCTCAGAAGGTGGGAATCCTTTGGTGGCTAAATTTATTCATCACATTTTCCTGAGGAAAAAAAAAAAACGACACAATTTTGAAAATATTCGTGGAGAAAGAGCAAACTCCAATTGTCACACTTTCCCCTTTTGCTTGTCTTACGTTGCCTTTTTTTTTTTTTGTTCTTTGGATATCATTCCGGATTCTGCACATGCAAATGATGCGGCGGGGGGGGGGGTCAGTGCCCCCTCCTCTCCCTCCCTGCTTTTCCCTGGGTGGAGCGGGAGCGGGCTGCCAGGCTGCAGCACACTGAGAACCTCCGAGCATGGGGTCTCATTAGGTGAGCAGAGGCCAGGGCAGGAGGGCCTCACCCGCACGCTGATTATTCTGAGAGCAATATCTGGAGGATCACCTCGGCTGTGCGCCTGATTAGAGCTACCATCTCTTACAGTTCAGAGCCTCTTTGACTTGAAAATGAATTCATTTGCTCTGCGTCAGTGTGTGAGTGTGGCCTTTGAAAGTTTCTTGATTTAAAGGAGACATTTTGGATCAAGCATTGTCTGTCTGGATGTTTTATTTCTAAAGCCTCAAGCTTCCCTTTGCTTCCCCGTCTTAGTCAGGCCCCTTCTTCTTGAATCCCAGCTGCTTGTGTCTGGAGAGGCCTTCTGGTTTCATTTATCCATAGTCACTAACTGATTGTTCCGCCAATTTGATAGATACAGTAATTATCTGTCAGCTCTTTGTTTATCGGAACTCATTGAATGGCTTCACTGTGGTTTGGAGCTTCATAATATCCCACATAGATACATGTGGCCCACTCATAAAAGCTGACGACACAAAGCACCTGACATGACGGACAGCGGCGACCCGCCTAATGTAATGCTCAGCCCTTTACACACTAATCTGATCTGAGAGGCATTCAATTATTTAATAACAACACGACAGGCTATCATTAAAACAAATTGCACGCGTCGGGGCGGATCTGTGAGGTCACAGGTGTAAATTTGGGGTTCTGGAGTTCGGATCCCGCCCACTTACACACCTCCTGCCTCTCCGCCGGTTCCATTCCTATGAATTGGTTGAATTGATCAAAATTAGGTCTGTCCTCAAAGGGCCCCATCAATACATTGACTCCTTTTATGAGGGTCATCAAACAGCCATTACTGGGCATCAGGGGGTCCCATTTGGGGAAAGACTGCCCAGCGTGACTGATGAGCCGGGTGGGGATGGTCGCGTCTTTGCTACACAGCAGAGGGGACCGCTGTGTATATTGAGTGTTGGATTCATTAGCTAAGCTTTAGCTACGCTAAATGAATTTGGTCCTGCTGCCTCCCAAAAATCTGGTTTGCTCACTCCTGTGTTGTCTCGCTGAAATCTGCTGGTTCAGGAATTATTTTGTTAATAAATTTTTGTTTAAAAGTGGTTCGGCTAGTGCAAAAATCAGCTGTTTTTAGGTTTTTCTGTACCTTTTTCCTGCAAGGAAACGTGAATGTAAAGATGCTGTTGTTGTTTCTCGCCTGAAGCCATGTGACTTCGCGTGGCCTTCTCCCGATCCTTCTGTCCTGGTTGTCAGCATCGTCAATCGCTCGCTCGCCGGCGATAGAAGAAAAGGTAAATCAAACAAACAAAATGTTTAAATGTGTGACAAGGAAGCGTAATGTTGAGGTACCAACAATAGACAAGCAGAGGCAGAAAAGCCCTGGAGTATTCGCCGCGGTTGCTCTCAGGTATTACGGGGAAGCGTTTGAAAGCGCGCACAGAAGCAGCAGGATGTAAACAAACTGTCACTACTGTCAAACACCCGCTGCAAGAAGTGTCAAAAGTTTTGACTTTTCAATTACAGCAGTTTTAATATGCACACAAACCTCCCCAGACTGATTAAAATGCACCATTTTAAGTCTAATTGTTCAAGAAAACTGTGTTTTATGTTGCTGCAGTGGTAATAACTAATGATAGATGCATAAAATTAGCATACATTTCCCCGACCAAGAGAATATCTGATCATTGTGCCGTGGAGAATTGCTCTAAGTTAGGAAGTTAATTTCATTATCTCCTCCTCCTCATTTAAATCCCGCCACTTTACAATAATTGGGAAACAGAATAAAAGATTAGCTTTTTGACTGGATGACGGGCGTTAATAAAGTGTGATGGAATGTGAGCGGGTACCAATTACAGCAGCCAGTTCCAGACAGACACCCATTGATGGTGGTGGTTGGAGCTCTTCATCTGCCGTACAGTGCCATGAGGGACCCGCAGCGGAGACCTCTGCTCCAGTCACAGGCTAATTGTCAATTCTGCTTAAGTCATAAGGAGATATTTTACCAGGGCTTTGGAGAGGAAGTGAACTGTACAGAGAAAGTGCTAGAAATGAAGTTCAAGGAGAGGGAGAGAGAGATTTTTTTTTTCTCCATCATTTGGGTTACGTAATATGAGGAAATGTCTTTTCTTTAGAGATGATAATGGAAAAAAACATGGCACAACCCCGAGTTTTTAGATTTCCAAAGTTCAGATAAATGTAATTTATGGCCAAGTGTGACTTGTGCACGGGGGTTTGAGAATCGTCTTTTCCAGCGCGTTCCAGTCCTTTACCAGAAGGTCGGTGCCGGAGCGGAGCAGAAAATTCATGACACCGGTTTCCTCCTAATTCTCACGGGGTCGACCTCATCCCTCATAATGTCACCGCTGTAGTCACATTAGCCACACTGACCCAACACATCATCACTCACTGGCTGTTTCAGCTGCTCTCAACAAATGGCTGACACAAATGCAATTTTGCTTTAAACTTGTAAACTTTAGTAGAGGTCAGAATTGATTAGGTCGCCGGGGTCTAATCAACGCCACTTACTTTCTGAAATGCAATAAATAACTGTAATCTAATGGGGTTTTTGTTTGTTTTATGTTGTTTGCATCATTTTTCTATATCTAGAATAAAATTTCAGCGCTAAAACAGATGTTTTAGCACTCAGAAGAAGAAAATCATGAAACCGCTGAAACCATTTATATTGAAGTACAACAATTATTGACCCTAGAGCTTCAAGACGGAGGCCTCCTGTAAAAACCAAGTCATTCAGTCGTTATAACATTCATTTATATTCTCGCTCCTCCCTAATTGGATGTGATCAGAGATGTAAGTAGGACAAGAAAGTGAAAGCACGATGATGCACACACACACACACACACACACACACACACACACACACACACACACACACACACACACACACACACACACACAAAGACAGTCTCCTGGTGAAAAACGATGCGGTGGCCCCTTTGTTGTCAAAGGCTTCATACACAAATCGCATATTTATGGGGGAGCATTTAAGGCTTTTCTGCACGCATAAGCATCCAGCGCAGCGGCGCGTCGTGGAGCCACTTAACCCACCTCTCCGTTTCAGAACGCGGCACCTCTCCTGTTTTGATGGCCCGTCACAGCAAAGGCTCCAGGTTTAATAGTGGCTCCGAGGTCTCCGCTCGCGTGCTGAACAGCAAGACGCGCAGTTATTCAGGTTTGGTGGTGTGGTGGCAGTGGACGGACAAAAGGCTTTGAATTAGCGGTGAACCTGCGTTCGCTGCCTTATCGCGCAGGTGTTTTCTGACTTTCACAATAAGACCCCCGCTTCACACGCAAACAAGCCCCCAACTCAGACATTTATATTTCATGGCACCTCCACATCCTGTGCCTTCACGCCTTTATTTTAGCCAAGACAATGTTAAAACGAGTGCTTGCATCATGGACTTCATTTCTGAAACTTCTGCATTCACCATGTAATATTTATCTACAAGTAACATGATCTCTAGATTCAAGAGCGACACACGTGTGGCTCTGAAATGGGTTTGGATGCTGAGGAGACCTTCACCTGTTCCATCCGCTTTCTTGATCCTCACTAGGTTCAACATTTGCTGTTTCTGTTGAATCGAAGAGCTGCCAATAAGAACAGGATGTTAACACCCTGAGAGTTGACGCCATTGTTTGTGGGAAATCTGAACTCTAAAGACGAAGCTGGTGCATCTTCACGACACTCCCGTCGTTGAGACTTTTTATTTAATGGACAGACTATATAAATAAATAAGAGAAATGCAGATCTTAGTTTAATTCTTTAATCATCTAGTTACAGTAAGAAAGTGAGAAACTAAAGTTGCTACAGGAAGCATGGGCCACAAAGCTGCACATGAAGCATATCTACGCGTGTAAAGTGTTTTGTAAAGTACCTACTGTACATGTACATGTTCACCAGCCACCACCACGAATTACCTTAATTACAAACGGCGCCTCGAGCTCTTTCAGGAGGTCGCCTTGAATCAGAACCAACGTTGGCGCGTTCTCAGAGAAAAGCCATCGCTGATTAATCAGGAGCCGTTCAATCAGTGGTTGCGTGAAGCTGGTCTTCTTTTAGCGCGGCTTCCTTTTCACCCCAGCGTTTTGTATTTTTAATTTTCCTTTCCCAGCGCCTTATTTGATGTTTTGTAGCGTCTCATGTGTTGCCAGTGGATTGCCGCTTCTAAAAAGGAGCCGTTTCCCTTCCAGGGTGGCAAGGGTGTATATGCATATGAATATTTTCTATTGATGAATACGATAGACCTCCGCAGCGCCTTTGATAGTCTCCTGTTCGGGTCCTGAGTGATGTCATAATGGTGGGACGCCGACCCTGGGCAAAACATCCCAATGCACAGCCGAGAGGAGCAAACATTAGAGCCCTTTGACGTCCGGTGTGTTTAATATTACAGGACTGTTTACTGAGGAGGGAGAGGAGGGAGGTGCTCACGTCCACCAGGGATGCCAAGTATGTTTAAGGTCAAGCCATCTCGGTCTCTCTTCAGTCAACTTCAGGGTCTTTGATCACTTGTTGTTTTTGACTTTGCCGTTTTCAGTCGTGGCCAGGTCATTATAATGCATGAGGACATTACATAGTGATGAAGAGTCTGGCAGAAGTGGAACTTGTTAGACACTTTCAGGAAGAACTTTGTGTTCTTCACTGAGGCAAGAGCTTTACCTACTTTCTCTGCAACGGTTAGCTTAGCTTAGCATAAATAGTGGAAGCTAACCGCTTGCTTGGCTGTGGCCAAAGGCTACAAAAGACTCTAGGATGACACTAGGCCAAGACAAACACGTTATGTAGTGTATTAAAAACACTTTGAAGGTTAAATTATACATTTTTCCATATATCCTAACTGAAGTCTAAACATATAGCGCAGAGCTGAAAGAAAAGACCCTGAGAGGACGTGAGAGGACAACGGACCACATCCTCCCCTGGTAGGTTTAGCGTTTAATCACTTAATGTATAATGCATATGGATGGAAGATCTCCATTTAGTGCTTACTCAGGGGTTTCCTCTCTCATGGATGGGCTGAAATGTGAGAGAGAAGCGTTCATATCAAAAGCTTCAGCCTGCGTTGATGGTTTTCTTTAAGCCGGCAGAAACACACCTCCCTCGGTTCTGAACAAAGGCAGTAAACATGTCAGTGTGTGTTAGATGATGGGGAGGCTGATTTGCTGCAGCTCTTTATAACTGTATTCAAATGCTTTTTTTTTAGGATCTATCTGCTTTTTATTTCATTTACGTGCTTCACATCACCAGTTCAACGTTAGCTTCTGTGGATCGCGGAGACGATATCAACCTTTATCTCAAGCTTCAAACTTTGGAAGAACTCCTTAATGCAATGCAGCGTGACCTCAACCATAGACGCGCAGCAGAATCATCCCTTTTCTGACAACTTGTGAAAGTAGGGTTGGCTGTTGAAGTTTTCATACGATGCTGTGGGTTGACTTCCAGTAATAACATGGTCCTAAATAATGATCCTGCAAAATAAAGCGTTCCAGAAGCGCAGAGGCCTCGTGGACCTTGTTGATGCATGTTTATTTTCTGTAGGCGTTTTTCTCACCTGTAATAGTACATTTAATATCAGATGCTTAGACTTGACGCCTCGCTTCTTTTTTGTTTTTTGTTTTTTTGTTTTACAGTTAAGGCACAGAACCTTAGCGCGCGTGCAGCCTCTGTTTTCTGTTTTGAATAGGTGCCGGAGTGATCCAACAAAGGTTAGCGCCGACGGAGGCGGGAGAAGAGAGGGGAAGCTATCGAACTTGTGTCCTGGTTTCCCGACTAGATAATGATCTCGTGAAACTGTGTGTTTTTTTTCCTCTTCTTCCAGTAGCGGCGTGTGTGAGATGAAAGATAGTTCCGGGGCTAGTGCAGCAGCGCACATCTGACTGAGGCAGGTGTTAGAAATGTAGATGGCTGGCGGAGACTAAAGACAATACAAATTTGAAGTGAAAACGCTACTGGCACGCCTTCTCTGTTCTTAACACGTGAAGCCCCGGGCCGATCAATTATTCATTCCATTGTGCGTGCGCGTGGCATAGTGTTAGTTCTGTAGTCGGAGAGGAGGTGTCTGTTGCACTTAAAGAGTGAGCGGCGCGTCGCTTGGCAGGCCTAGGTCTGTCAGGCTGCACACACACACACACATGCACACACACACACACATGCACACGCACACATGCACGCACATACACACACACACACACACATACACACACACAACGCACACACACACACACACATACACACGCACACACACACACACACACACACGCACACACACACTCACAGTTAAAAAGCCCTTGTTCTGCCTGAGCCTTTTTAATGATGGGATCAGGGGCGAGAATTGGTGGCTAAAGTGCAGCTGCAGAGAAAGAGGAGAAAATAAAGAGAAACAGAGCAAGACAAGTGGGAAGGAGAGAAAAATGGGGTGGGCGAAAAATGGAGGGGGGGGGTAGGTGGTGATAGTGGTGGTGATGGTGATGGTGGTGGGGGGTGCTTTGTACACTGGGGGTATTTTTCAAAGCAGTGCAGACTTGAAGCCATTGGGAGCCTCCTTTGACTTTAATCTTGGCTGCTTCTTTGAAAATTATGACCGAGGACCACGGTTGCTTCATTAAAAGACATGTTCTATTTCTTGTGTAGTCTCGGCCAGATCCTCTCTGCTGATTCCTGCGTTCCTCCGCGCGCGCGGCGGCCTCGCCGACACCTTCGGAGGCGAGCGGACGCGGACTCCTCACCTCTTCGAGCGCGGCCGCGTTGTCGCGCGCCGGTCAGACGCTGGAGCGGCTCCTCCACGGACGCCGTGAGTGACGCATGTCGTGCCGCGCCGTCAACATTTCAGCAGAGCAGCAAGTTGCTGGTAAAAAAAAAATTAATAAAATAAAAAAAAAACTATAAAAATGTTTTAAAGTGGGAGTTTTAAATGCAGCAACACAACAAATTTAAAGACTTGTCTTTATGATGCTTTCCTTAGTAATAAAGTGTATTTTATTGAGTAGCAGACCTGCAGAAGCATCCTCATCCCGCTCTTTTAACTACCAAATTAATATTTTACATCGACATAACTTTGAGCAATGTAACAGGAGTAGTCGTACAGTTTACATCACTTCACACCTTTTTAGTACCTCGGCCGGTTCGGGTGCTGTTGAATTGATTAGACGGTGCCGCTCACGCGCTTAATGAACTGACAGTTAAAAAGCAGATAGACTAATCGGGTTCCGACCGGGTTCTTCTCAACAGGTTCATAGCACTGCACAACAAAGGTCACGGCCTCTCTCTGCACACACACACACACACACACACACACACACACACACACACACACACACACACACACACACACACCTGGGATGTAAATTTGAGCCAGTGGCAGCAGGAGGAGAGTGTAGGGAGATGAGGCCTGTGTGAAATGCCACAGAACGTCCTAATCGATCCCTCGCTGTGTTCACATACTGTGAATGCACAAATCAGGGCACAGCGAGCCGCCTCTAATGACCTGGACCAGGATACGCACACACACACACACCATGCAGTATGTGTGTGTGAATAAATACACACACACGCAGCGGTGCTTCATCACAACCTGCCTGCCCTGCTACATGATGAACCGCTGCCTCTCTGTTAATATACACCTGATACAAATGTTGTGTGGTAAATGCTTTATGAAGGGCCAGTTCTACGAATCATGACACTGCAGTTCCCCAAGCGCTGCCAGCATCCAGGCTGTGATGCTCTGTAAACACACCTTACATGCAGTATTCATTCTGCACCCGGGCAACTGTCTGCTCAACACTGCATATGTGAGTCCTGTGTGTGTGTGTGTGTGTGTGTGTGTGTGTGTGTGTGTGTGTGTGTGTGTGTGTGTGTGTGTGTGTGTGTGTGTGTGTGTGTGTGTTTTGGATATTGTTGAGCGCATCCCTTCTCTCCTGGTCCTGTGTAGCACACAGTCATTGCACATGTACAAGACAAATTACATTAAACTCAGGCAATCTGTGAAAGTTCAGCTGAACTTTGCAGAATGGTTTTTAAACAATCTGTTGTTTTTTTTTATTATTTTTGGTCAAATTCCCTCAGTGAAGATGGTAAAATAATAACCTCTACGCTGCGCCTCGCTCAGCAGTGAGCGGAACCAAACTCAACTCTAGCGGCTGATTCAGGCAGAGCTGGTTTTACAACTGATCAGCCGTGTGCTAATAATAAATTACGACTCGTTAGTTCTGCTTTGCTTTTTACTTGTGAGCTGTCGTGACAGAAGCTGACAGCTTCCGTTCCGCTCCCAATAATCACAGTTGTTTTTCCAAATTTATGAATGTTTACCTCAAACATTATAATACATGTGTTGGTTTGTTTTACTTCTTTCTGGCCTCCAGCTGAACCTGCCACATAATAATGCCTCATCCTGACGTTACAGTATATTTATGCACAGTTTTCCATCAATTCATGTAGTTTTAATAGCTTCACATGTCACGTGGGAAATGTTCCACTCATCCAAGCAGCTTCTTCAGTCTTTAGGTACCATCGTGTGGAGCCATGACTTTGTTCTCAGGTCCTCTTACCCAAATCACTGAGACTGAACTCATTACAGTCTCATCGTTGCAAACTGAAGGTGTTTATTGTGTGCATGGAAATGTTTGGGTGTGAGGCTCCGTCTCTCCACTGCTGAATGCTTGTGATTACTGTAAAACAATGCAGGATTTCTATGGTTCCTCAGTTCATGGAGCAAAGTTGGGTTTTTGATTTCGATGCATTTTGTGGCGCAGCAAGTGTTTTATTTCGTGTTTATCGAATATAGACTTAAATTACAGTTTTCACGCCACAGTAATAAAAGCCAACGCGCACACATGAAACAAACAAAGAGACACGCTGCAGCTCTTTGATCAATCAATCCGTAAACAAACCCAGATGCAGAATCTCTGCAATCGGGCCTGTGCAGATCAAACTGTGTCAGATCATCAACAGGCAAATAATAAGCCGCCGTTCTCTGAAGGGCAGCAGTCACAGCAGCACCATCAATTAGGCGCCAGAGTTTGTGTCTCTCCCCTTTTCTATTGATCGTGAGCCGAGCGAGTCAGACTCAGCTTTGTCTCTTACCTTCACACGCGGTGTTTACATTAATGTGAGGATGATGGACGTCGAATGGTTTAAATCAGACGCTGCCTTGTTGGTGTGTGGAAATGGGGCCTGGTGCTTTTTCACATTTATTCC